>NW_027094467.1:0-93240 GCF_029207755.1 Chamaea fasciata
TGCCCAGGTGCTTGATGTCAGTTTGTAGGAGGCCTTTGGCCCTCCAGCGGAAGCAAATCTTCCAGTTTGTGGCAGCTTTCATCTGGAAGAAATCCTGTTCCGTTCGGGATTGTAGGTGGCCGGAGCCGAGTGCCCGGCTGAGGGAGAGGGAAAAAATGGATGGCCTGTTTCCAGGGGTAAGTAAAGTCAGCTGCCCAGGTGCCTGATGTCAGTTTGTAGGAGGCCTTTGGCCCTCCATGGGAAGCTAGTCTTCCAGTTTGTGGCAGCTTGCATCTGGAAGAAATCCTGTTCCGTTCGGGATTGTAGGTGGCTGAGGCCTGGTGCCCGGCAGAAGGAGTTGGGAACAAAGGATGGCCTGTTTCCAGGGGTAAGTAAAGTCAGCTGCCCAGGTGCCTGATGTCAGTTTGTAGGAGGCCTTTGACCTTCCCAGGGAAGTAAGTCTTCCAGTTTGTGGCAGCTTGCATCTGGAAGAAATCCTGTTCCGTTCGGGATTGTAGGTGGCTGAGGCCTGGTGCCCGGCAGAGGGAGTTGGGCACAAAGGATGGCCTGTTTCCAGGGGTAAGTAAAGTCAGCTGCCCAGGTTCCTGATGTCAGTTTGTAGGAGGCCTTTGGCCCTCCAAGGGAAGTTAGTCTTCCAGTTTGTGGCAGCTTGCATCTGGAAGAAATGGTGTTCCATTCGGGATTGTAGGTGGCCGAGGCCAGGTGCCCGGCAGAGGGAGTTGGGCACAAAGGATGGCCTGTTTCCAGGGGTAAGTAAAGTCAGCTGCCCAGGTGCTTGTTGTCAGTTTGTAGGAGGCCTTTTGCCTTCCAAGGGAAGCTAGTCTTCCAGTTTGTGGCAGCTTGCATCTGGAAGAAATTCTGTTCCGTTCGGGATTGTAGGTGGCCGAGGTCTGGTGCCCGGCAGAGGGAGTTGGGCAAAAAAGGATGGCCTGTTTCCAGGGGTAAGTAAAGTCAGCTGCCCAGGTGCTTGATGTCAGTTTGTAGGAGGCCTTTGGCCCTCCAAGGGAAGCTAGTCTTCCAGTTTGTGGCAGCTTGCATCTGGAAGAAATTCTGTTCCGTTCGGGATTGTAGGAGGCCGAGGCCAGGTGCCCGGCAGAGGGAGTTGGGCAAAAAGGATGGCCTGTTTCCAAGGGTAAGTAAAGTCAGCTTCCCAGGTGCCTGATGTCAGTTTGTAGGAGGCCTTTGACCTTCCAAGGGAAGCAAGTCTTCCAGTTTGTGGCAGCTTGCATCTGGAAGAAATCCTGTTCCGTTCGGGATTGTAGGTGGCTGAGGCCTGGTGCCCGGCATAGGGAGTTGGGCACAAATGATGGCCTGTTTCCAGGGGTAAGTAAAGTCAGCTCCCCAGGTGCTTGATGTCAGTTTGTAGGAGGCCTTTGGCCCTCCAAGGGAAGTAAGTCTTCCAGCTTGTGGCAGCTCGCATCTGGAAGAAATCCTCTTCCGTTCGGAATTGTAGGTTGCCGAGGACAGGTTCCCGGCTGAGGGAGTTTGGCACAAAGGATGGCCTGTTTCCAGGGGTAAGTAAAGTCAGCTGCCCAGGTGCCTGATGTCAGTTTGTAGGAGGCCTTTGGCCCTCCAAGCGGAGCTAGTCTTCCAGTTTGTGGCAGTTTGCATCTGGAAGAAATCCTGTTCCGTTCCGAATTGTAGGTGGCTGAGGCCTGGTGCCCGGCAGAAGGAGTTGGGAACAAAGGATGGCCTGTTTCCAGGGGTAAGTAAAGTCAGCTGCCTAGGTGCCTGATGTCAGTTTGTAGGAGGCTTTTGACCTTCCAAGGGAAGCTAGTCTTCCAGTTTGTGGCAGCTTGCATCTGGAAGAAATCCTCTTCCGTTCGGGATTGTAGGTGGCTGAGGCCTGGTGCCCGGCAGAAGGAGTTGGGAACAAAGGATGGCCTGTTTCCAGGGGTAAGTAAAGTCAGCTGCCTAGGTGCCTGATGTCAGTTTGTAGGAGGCCTTTGACCTTCCAAGGGAAGTAAGTCGTCCAGTTTGTGGCAGCTTGCATCTGGAAGAAATCCTGTTCCGTTCGGGATTGTAGGTGGCTGAGGCCTGGTGCCCGTCAGAAGGAGTTGGGCACAAAGGATGGCCTGTTTCCAGGGGTAAGTAAAGTCAGCTGCCCAGGTGCCTGATGTCAGTTTGTAGGAGGCCTTTGGCCCTCCAAGGGAAGCTAGTCTTCCAGTTTGTGGCAGCTTGCATCTGGAAGAAATGGTGTTCCATTCGGGATTGTAGGTGGCTGAGGCCTGGTGCCCGGCAGAAGGAGTTGGGAACAAAGGATGGCCTGTTTCCAGGGGTAAGTAAAGTCAGCTGCCCAGGTGCCTGATGTCAGTTTGTAGGAGGCCTTTGACCTTCCAAGGGAAGTAAGTCTTCCAGTTTGTGGCAGCTTGCATCTGGAAGAAAACCTGTTCCGTTCGGGATTGTAGGTGGCTGAGGCCTGGTGCCCGGCAGAGGGAGTTGGGCACAAAGGATGGCCTGTTTCCAGGGGTAAGTAAAGTCAGCTGCCCAGGTGCCTGATGTCAGATTGTAGGAGGCCTTTGGCCCTCCAAGGGAAGCTAGTCTTCCAGTTTGTGGCAGCTTGCATCTGGAAGAAATGGTGTTCCATTCGGGATTGTAGGTGGCCGAGGCCAGGTGCCCGGCAGAGGGAGTTGGGCACAAAGGATGGCCTGTTTCCAGGGGTAAGTAAAGTCAGCTGCCCAGGTGCTTGATGTCAGTTTGTAGGAGGCCTTTGGCCCTCCAAGAGAAGCTAGTCTTCCAGTTTGTGGCAGCTTGCATCTGGAAGAAATTCTGTTCCGTTCGGGATTGTAGGTGGCCGAGGTCTGGTGCCCGGCAGAGGGAGTTGGGCAAAAAAGGATGGCCTGTTTCCAGGGGTAAGTAAAGTCAGCTGCCCATGTGCCTGATGTCAGTTTGTAGGAGGCCTTTGGCCCTCCATGGGAAGCCAGGCTTCCTGCTTGTGGCAGCTTGCATCTGGAAGAAATCCTGTTCCGTTCAGGATTATAGGTGGCCGGAGCCGGGTGCCCGGCTGAGGGAGATGGAAAAAAAGGATGGCCTGTTTCCAGGGGTAAGTAAAGTCAGCTGCCCAGGTGCCTGATGTCAGTTTGTAGGAGGCCTTTGGCGCTCCAAGGGAAGCAAGTCTTCCAGTTTGTGGCAGCTTGCATCTAGAAGAAATCCTGTTCCCTTCGGGATTGTAGGTGGCCGAGGCCAGGTGCCCGGCAGAGGGAGTTGGGCAAAAAGGATGGCCTGTTTCCAAGGGTAAGTAAAGTCAGCTTCCCAGGTGCCTAATGTCAGTTTGTAGGAGGCCTTTGACCTTCCAAGGGAAGCAAGTCTTCCAGTTTCTGGCAGCTTGCATCTGGAAGAAATCCTGTTCCGTTCGGGATTGTAGGTGGCTGAGGCCTGGTGCCCGGCAGAGGGAGTTGGGCACTAATGATGGCCTATTTCCAGGGGTAAGTAAAGTCAGCTCCCCAGGTGCTTGATGTCAGTTTGTAGGAGGCCTTTGGCCCTCCAAGGCAAGCAAGTCTTCCAGCTTGTGGCAGCTCGCATCTGGAAGAAATCCTGTTCCGTTCGGAATTGCAGGTGGCCGAGGCCAGGTGCCCGGCAGAGGGAGTTGGGCACAAAGGATGGCCTGTTTCCAGGGGTAAGTAAAGTCAGCTGCCCAGGTGCTTGATGTCAGTTTGTAGGAGGCCTTTGGCCCTCCAACGGAAGCAAATCTTCCAGTGTGTGGCAGCTTGCATCTGGACGAAATCCTGTTCTGTTCGGGATTGTAGGTGGCCGAGGCCAGGTGCCCGGCAGAGGGAGTTGGGCAAAAATAATGGCCTGTTTCCAGGGGTAAGTAAAGTCAGCTGCCCAGGTGCTTGATGTCAGTTTGTAGGAGGCCTTTGGCCCTCCAAGGCAAGCAAGTCTTCCAGCTTGTGGCAGCTTGCATCTGGAAGGAATCCTGTTCCGTTCGGGATTGTAGGTGGCCGAGGACAGGTGCCCGGCTGAGGGAGTTTGGCACAAAGGATGGCCCTTTTCCAGGGGTAAGTAAAGTCAGCTGCCCAGGTGCCTGATGTCAGTTTGTAGGAGGCCTTTGGCCCTCCAAGGGAAGCTAGTCTTGCAGTTTGTGGCAGCTTGCATCAGGAAGAAATCCTGTTCCGTTCGGGATTGTAGGTGGCCGAGGACAGGTGCCCGGCAGAGGGAGTTGGGCACAAAGGATGGCCTGTTTCCAGGGCTAAGTAAAGTCAGCTGCCCAGGTGCTTGATGTCAGTTTGTAGGAGGCCTTTGGCCCTCCAGCGGAAGCAAATCTTCCAGTTTGTGGCAGCTTTCATCTGGAAGAAATCCTGTTCCGTTCGGGATTGTAGGTGGCCGGAGCCGAGTGCCCGGCTGAGGGAGAGGGAAAAAATGGATGGCCTGTTTCCAGGGGTAAGTAAAGTCAGCTGCCCAGGTGCCTGATGTCAGTTTGTAGGAGGCCTTTGGCCCTCCATGGGAAGCTAGTCTTCCAGTTTGTGGCAGCTTGCATCTGGAAGAAATCCTGTTCCGTTCGGGATTGTAGGTGGCTGAGGCCTGGTGCCCGGCAGAAGGAGTTGGGAACAAAGGATGGCCTGTTTCCAGGGGTAAGTAAAGTCAGCTGCCCAGGGGCCTGATGTCAGTTTGTAGGAGGCCTTTGACCTTCCCAGGGAAGTAAGTCTTCCAGTTTGTGGCAGCTTGCATCTGGAAGAAATCCTGTTCCGTTCGGGATTGTAGGTGGCTGAGGCCTGGTGCCCGGCAGAGGGAGTTGGGCACAAAGGATGGCCTGTTTCCAGGGGTAAGTAAAGTCAGCTGCCCAGGTTCCTGATGTCAGTTTGTAGGAGGCCTTTGGCCCTCCAAGGGAAGTTAGTCTTCCAGTTTGTGGCAGCTTGCATCTGGAAGAAATGGTGTTCCATTCGGGATTGTAGGTGGCCGAGGCCAGGTGCCCGGCAGAGGGAGTTGGGCACAAAGGATGGCCTGTTTCCAGGGGTAAGTAAAGTCAGCTGCCCAGGTGCTTGTTGTCAGTTTGTAGGAGGCCTTTTGCCTTCCAAGGGAAGCTAGTCTTCCAGTTTGTGGCAGCTTGCATCTGGAAGAAATTCTGTTCCGTTCGGGATTGTAGGTGGCCGAGGTCTGGTGCCCGGCAGAGGGAGTTGGGCAAAAAAGGATGGCCTGTTTCCAGGGGTAAGTAAAGTCAGCTGCCCAGGTGCTTGATGTCAGTTTGTAGGAGGCCTTTGGCCCTCCAAGGGAAGCTAGTCTTCCAGTTTGTGGCAGCTTGCATCTGGAAGAAATTCTGTTCCGTTCGGGATTGTAGGAGGCCGAGGCCAGGTGCCCGGCAGAGGGAGTTGGGCAAAAAGGATGGCCTGTTTCCAAGGGTAAGTAAAGTCAGCTTCCCAGGTGCCTGATGTCAGTTTGTAGGAGGCCTTTGACCTTCCAAGGGAAGCAAGTCTTCCAGTTTGTGGCAGCTTGCATCTGGAAGAAATCCTGTTCCGTTCGGGATTGTAGGTGGCTGAGGCCTGGTGCCCGGCATAGGGAGTTGGGCACTAATGATGGCCTGTTTCCAGGGGTAAGTAAAGTCAGCTCCCCAGGTGCTTGATGTCAGTTTGTAGGAGGCCTTTGGCCCTCCAAGGCAAGCAAGTCTTCCAGCTTGTGGCAGCTCGCATCTGGAAGAAATCCTGTTCCGTTCGGAATTGCAGGTGGCCGAGGCCAGGTGCCCGGCAGAGGGAGTTGGGCACAAAGGATGGCCTGTTTCCAGGGGTAAGTAAAGTCAGCTGCCCAGGTGCTTGATGTCAGTTTGTAGGAGGCCTTTGGCCCTCCAACGGAAGCAAATCTTCCAGTGTGTGGCAGCTTGCATCTGGACGAAATCCTGTTCTGTTCGGGATTGTAGGTGGCCGAGGCCAGGTGCCCGGCAGAGGGAGTTGGGCAAAAATAATGGCCTGTTTCCAGGGGTAAGTAAAGTCAGCTGCCCAGGTGCTTGATGTCAGTTTGTAGGAGGCCTTTGGCCCTCCAAGGCAAGCAAGTCTTCCAGCTTGTGGCAGCTTGCATCTGGAAGGAATCCTGTTCCGTTCGGGATTGTAGGTGGCCGAGGACAGGTGCCCGGCTGAGGGAGTTTGGCACAAAGGATGGCCTGTTTCCAGGGGTAAGTAAAGTCAGCTGCCCAGGTGCCTGATGTCAGTTTGTAGGAGGCCTTTGGCCCTCCAAGGGAAGCTAGTCTTGCAGTTTGTGGCAGCTTGCATCAGGAAGAAATCCTGTTCCGTTCGGGATTGTAGGTGGCCGAGGACAGGTGCCCGGCAGAGGGAGTTGGGCACAAAGGATGGCCTGTTTCCAGGGGTAAGTAAAGTCAGCTGCCTAGGTGCCTGATGTCAGTTTGTAGGAGGCTTTTGACCTTCCAAGGGAAGCTAGTCTTCCAGTTTGTGGCAGCTTGCATCTGGAAGAAATCCTCTTCCGTTCGGGATTGTAGGTGGCTGAGGCCTGGTGCCCGGCAGAAGGAGTTGGGAACAAAGGATGGCCTGTTTCCAGGGGTAAGTAAAGTCAGCTGCCTAGGTGCCTGATGTCAGTTTGTAGGAGGCCTTTGACCTTCCAAGGGAAGTAAGTCGTCCAGTTTGTGGCAGCTTGCATCTGGAAGAAATCCTGTTCCGTTCGGGATTGTAGGTGGCTGAGGCCTGGTGCCCGTCAGAAGGAGTTGGGCACAAAGGATGGCCTGTTTCCAGGGGTAAGTAAAGTCAGCTGCCCAGGTGCCTGATGTCAGTTTGTAGGAGGCCTTTGGCCCTCCAAGGGAAGCTAGTCTTCCAGTTTGTGGCAGCTTGCATCTGGAAGAAATGGTGTTCCATTCGGGATTGTAGGTGGCTGAGGCCTGGTGCCCGGCAGAAGGAGTTGGGAACAAAGGATGGCCTGTTTCCAGGGGTAAGTAAAGTCAGCTGCCCAGGTGCCTGATGTCAGTTTGTAGGAGGCCTTTGACCTTCCAAGGGAAGTAAGTCTTCCAGTTTGTGGCAGCTTGCATCTGGAAGAAAACCTGTTCCGTTCGGGATTGTAGGTGGCTGAGGCCTGGTGCCCGGCAGAGGGAGTTGGGCACAAAGGATGGCCTGTTTCCAGGGGTAAGTAAAGTCAGCTGCCCAGGTGCCTGATGTCAGATTGTAGGAGGCCTTTGGCCCTCCAAGGGAAGCTAGTCTTCCAGTTTGTGGCAGCTTGCATCTGGAAGAAATGGTGTTCCATTCGGGATTGTAGGTGGCCGAGGCCAGGTGCCCGGCAGAGGGAGTTGGGCACAAAGGATGGCCTGTTTCCAGGGGTAAGTAAAGTCAGCTGCCCAGGTGCTTGATGTCAGTTTGTAGGAGGCCTTTGGCCCTCCAAGAGAAGCTAGTCTTCCAGTTTGTGGCAGCTTGCATCTGGAAGAAATTCTGTTCCGTTCGGGATTGTAGGTGGTCGAGGTCTGGTGCCCGGCAGAGGGAGTTGGGCAAAAAAGGATGGCCTGTTTCCAGGGGTAAGTAAAGTCAGCTGCCCATGTGCCTGATGTCAGTTTGTAGGAGGCCTTTGGCCCTCCATGGGAAGCCAGGCTTCCTGCTTGTGGCAGCTTGCATCTGGAAGAAATCCTGTTCCGTTCGGGATTATAGGTGGCCGGAGCCGGGTGCCCGGCTGAGGGAGATGGAAAAAAAGGATGGCCTGTTTCCAGGGGTAAGTAAAGTCAGCTGCCCAGGTGCCTGATGTCAGTTTGTAGGAGGCCTTTGGCGCTCCAAGGGAAGCAAGTCTTCCAGTTTGTGGCAGCTTGCATCTAGAAGAAATCCTGTTCCCTTCGGGATTGTAGGTGGCCGAGGCCAGGTGCCCGGCAGAGGGAGTTGGGCAAAAAGGATGGCCTGTTTCCAAGGGTAAGTAAAGTCAGCTTCCCAGGTGCCTAATGTCAGTTTGTAGGAGGCCTTTGACCTTCCAAGGGAAGCAAGTCTTCCAGTTTCTGGCAGCTTGCATCTGGAAGAAATCCTGTTCCGTTCGGGATTGTAGGTGGCTGAGGCCTGGTGCCCGGCAGAGGGAGTTGGGCACTAATGATGGCCTGTTTCCAGGGGTAAGTAAAGTCAGCTCCCCAGGTGCTTGATGTCAGTTTGTAGGAGGCCTTTGGCCCTCCAAGGCAAGCAAGTCTTCCAGCTTGTGGCAGCTCGCATCTGGAAGAAATCCTCTTCCGTTCGGGATTGTAGGTGGCCGAGGACAGGTTCCCGGCTGAGGGAGTTTGGCACAAAGGATGGCCTGTTTCCAGGGGTAAGTAAAGTCAGCTGCCCAGGTGCCTGATGTCAGTTTGTAGGAGGCCTTTGGCCCTCCAAGGGGAGCTAGTCTTCCAGTTTGTGGCAGTTTGCATCTGGAAGAAATCCTGTTCCGTTCGGAATTGTAGGTGGCCGAGGCCAGGTGCCCGGCAGA
Source organism: Chamaea fasciata (assembly GCF_029207755.1). Classification (NCBI taxonomy): domain Eukaryota; kingdom Metazoa; phylum Chordata; class Aves; order Passeriformes; family Sylviidae; genus Chamaea; species Chamaea fasciata. Next base: position 8,359 of record NW_027094467.1, read on the forward strand.
GGGAGTTGGGCACAAAGGATGGCCTGTTTCCAGGGCTAAGTAAAGTCAGCTGCCCAGGTGCCTGATGTCAGTTTGTAGGAGGCCTTTGGCCCTCCATGGGAAGCTAGTCTTCCAGTTTGTGGCAGCTTGCATCTGGAAGAAATCCTCTTCCGTTCGGGATTGTAGGTGGCTGAGGCCTGGTGCCCGGCAGAAGGAGTTGGGAACAAAGGATGGCCTGTTTCCAGGGGTAAGTAAAGTCAGCTGCCTAGGTGCCTGATGTCAGTTTGTAGGAGGCCTTTGACCTTCCAAGGGAAGTAAGTCTTCCAGTTTGTGGCAGCTTGCATCTGGAAGAAATCCTGTTCCGTTCGGGATTGTAGGTGGCTGAGGCCTGGTGCCCGGCAGAAGGAGTTGGGCACAAAGGATGGCCTGTTTCCAGGGGTAAGTAAAGTCAGCTGCCCAGGTGCCTGATGTCAGTTTGTAGGAGGCCTTTGGCCCTCCAAGGGAAGCTAGTCTTCCAGTTTGTGGCAGCTTGCATCTGGAAGAAATGGTGTTCCATTAGGGATTGTAGGTGGCCGAGGCCAGGTGCCCGGCAGAGGGAGTTGGGCACAAAGGATGGCCTGTTTCCAGGGGTAAGTAAAGTCAGCTGCCCAGGTGCTTGATGTCAGTTTGTAGGAGGCCTTTGGCCCTCCAAGGGAAGCTAGTCTTCCAGTTTGTGGCAGCTTGCATCTGGAAGAAATTCTGTTCCGTTCGGGATTGTAGGTGGCCGAGGTCTGGTGCCCGGCAGAGGGAGTTGGGCAAAAAAGGATGGCCTGTTTCCAGGGGTAAGTAATGTCAGCTGCCCAGGTGCCTGATGTCAGTTTATACGAGGCCTTTGGCCTTCCAAGGGAAGTAAGTCATCCAGTTTGTTACAGCTTGCATCTGGAAGAAATCCTGTTCCGTTCGGGATTGCAGGTGGCCGAGGCCAGGTGCCCGGCAGAGGGAGTTGGGCACAAAGGATGGCCTGTTTCCAGGGGTAAGTAAAGTCAGCTGCCCAGGTGCTTGATGTCAGTTTCTAGGAGGCCTTTGGCCCTCCAACGGAAGCAAATCTTCCAGTTTGTGGCAGCTTGCATCTGGAAGAAATCCTGTTCTGTTCGGGATTGTAGGTGGCCGAGGACAGGTGCCCGGCAGAGGGAGTTGGGCAAAAATAATGGCCTGTTTCCAGGGGTAAGTAAAGTCCGCTGCCCAGGTGCTTGATGTCAGTTTGTAGGAGGCCTTTGGCCCTCCATGGGAAGCCAGGCTTCCTGCCTGTGGCAGCTTGCATCTGGAAGAAATCCTGTTCCGTTCGGGATTGTAGGTGGCCGGAGCCGAGTGCCCGGCTGCGGGAGAGGGAAAAAATGGATGGCCTGTTTCCAGGGGTAAGTAAAGTCAGCTGCCCAGGTGCCTGATGTCAGTTTGTAGGAGGCCTTTGGCCCTCCATGGGAAGCTAGTCTTCCAGTTTGTGGCAGCTTGCATCTGGAAGAAATCCTCTTCCGTTCGGGATTGTAGGTGGCTGAGGCCTGGTGCCCGGCAGAAGGAGTTGGGAACAAAGGATGGCCTGTTTCCAGGGGTAAGTAAAGTCAGCTGCCTAGGTGCCTGATGTCAGTTTGTAGGAGGCCTTTGACCTTCCAAGGGAAGTAAGTCTTCCAGTTTGTGGCAGCTTGCATCTGGAAGAAATCCTGTTCCGTTCGGGATTGTAGGTGGCTGAGGCCTGGTGCCCGGCAGAAGGAGTTGGGCACAAAGGATGGCCTGTTTCCAGGGGTAAGTAAAGTCAGCTGCCCAGGTGCCTGATGTCAGTTTGTAGGAGGCCTTTGGCCCTCCAAGGGAAGCTAGTCTTCCAGTTTGTGGCAGCTTGCATCTGGAAGAAATGGTGTTCCATTCGGGATTGTAGGTGGCCGAGGCCAGGTGCCCGGCTGAGGGAGTTGGGCACAAAGGATGGCCTGTTTCCAGGGGTAAGTAAAGTCAGCTGCCCAGGTGCTTGATGTCAGTTTGTAGGAGGCCTTTGGCCCTCCAAGGGAAGCTAGTCTTCCAGTTTGTGGCAGCTTGCATCTGGAAGAAATTCTGTTCCGTTCGGGATTGTAGGTGGCCGAGGTCTGGTGCCCGGCAGAGGGAGTTGGGCAAAAAAGAATGGCCTGTTTCCAGGGGTAAGTAAAGTCAGCTGCCCAGGTGCTTGATGTCAGTTTCTAGGAGGCCTTTGGCCCTCCAACGGAAGCAAATCTTCCAGTTTGTGGCAGCTTGCATCTGGAAGAAATCCTGTTCTGTTCGGGATTGTAGGTGGCCGAGGACAGGTGCCCGGCAGAGGGAGTTGGGCAAAAATAATGGCCTGTTTCCAGGGGTAAGTAAAGTCCGCTGCCCAGGTGCTTGATGTCAGTTTGTAGGAGGCCTTTGGCCCTCCATGGGAAGCCAGGCTTCCTGCTTGTGGCAGCTTGCATCTGGAAGAAATCCTGTTCCGTTCGGGATTGTAGGTGGCCGGAGCCGAGTGCCCGGCTGCGGGAGAGGGAAAAAATGGATGGCCTGTTTCCAGGGGTAAGTAAAGTCAGCTGCCCAGGTGCCTGATGTCAGTTTGTAGGAGGCCTTTGGCCCTCCATGGGAAGCTAGTCTTCCAGTTTGTGGCAGCTTGCATCTGGAAGAAATGGTGTTCCATTCGGGATTGTAGGTGGCCGAGGCCAGGTGCCCGGCTGCGGGAGTTGGGCACAAAGGATGGCCTGTTTCCAGGGGTAAGTAAAGTCAGCTGCCCAGGTGCTTGATGTCAGTTTGTAGGAGGCCTTTGGCCCTCCAAGGGAAGCTAGTCTTCCAGTTTGTGGCAGCTTGCATCTGGAAGAAATTCTGTTCCGTTCGGGATTGTAGGTGGCCGAGGTCTGGTGCCCGGCAGAGGGAGTTGGGCAAAAAAGGATGGCCTGTTTCCAGGGGTAAGTAAAGTCAGCTGCCCATGTGTCTGATGTCAGTTTGTAGGAGGCCTTTGGCCCTCCATGGGAAGCCAGGCTTCCTGCTTGTGGCAGCTTGCATCTGGAAGAAATCCTGTTCCGTTCGGGATTATAGGTGGCCGGAGCCGGGTGCCCGGCTGAGGGAGATGGAAAAAAAGGATGGCCTGTTTCCAGGGGTAAGTAAAGTCAGCTGCCCAGGTGCCTGATGTCAGTTTGTAGGAGGCCTTTGGCGCTCCAAGGGAAGCAAGTCTTCCAGTTTGTGGCAGCTTGCATCTAGAAGAAATTCTGTTCCGTTCGGGATTGTAGGTGGCCGAGGCCAGGTGCCCGGCAGAGGGAGTTGGGCAAAAAGGATGGCCTGTTTCCAAGGGTAAGTAAAGTCATCTCCCCAGGTGCCTGATGTCAGTTTGTAGGAGGCCTTTGACCTTCCAAGGGAAGCAAGTTTTCCAGTTTCTGGCAGCTTGCATCTGGAAGAAATCCTGTTCCGTTCGGGATTGTAGGTGGCTGAGGCCTGGTGCCCGGCTGAGGGAGTTGGGCACAAATGATGGCCTGTTTCCAGGGGTAAGTAAAGTCAGCTCCCCAGGTGCTTGATGTCAGTTTGTAGGAGGCCTTTGGCCCTCCAAGGCAAGCAAGTCTTCCAGCTTGTAGCAGCTCGCATCTGGAAGAAATCCTCTTCCGTTCGGGATTGTAGGTGGCCGAGGACAGGTTCCCGGCTGAGGGAGTTTGGCACAAAGGATGGCCTGTTTCCAGGGGTAAGTAAAGTCAGCTGCCCAGGTGCCTGATGTCAGTTTGTAGGAGGCCTTTGGCCCTCCAAGGGAAGCTAGTCTTCCAGTTTGTGGCAGTTTGCATCTGGAAGAAATCCTGTTCCGTTCGGAATTGTAGGTGGCTGAGGCCAGGTGCCCGGCAGAGGGAGTTGGGCACAAAGGATGGCCTGTTTCCAGGGCTAAGTAAAGTCAGCTGCCCAGGTGCCTGATGTCAGTTTGTAGGAGGCCTTTGGCCCTCCAAAGGAAGCAAATCTTCCAGTTTGTGGCAGCTTGCATCTGGAAGAAATCCTGTTCCGTTCGGGATTGTAGGTGGCCGAGGCCAGGTGCCCGACAGAGGGAGTTGGACAAAAATAATGGCCTGTTTCCAGGGGTAAGTAAAGTCAGCTGCCCAGGTGCCTGATGTCAGTTTGTAGGAGGCCTTTGGCCCTCCATGGGAAGCCAGGCTTCCTGCTTGTGGCAGCTTGCATCTGGAAGAAATGCTGTTTTGTTCGGGATTGTAGGTGGCCGGAGCCGGGTGCCCGGCTGAGGGAGATGGAAAAAATTGATGGCCTGTTTCCAGGGGTAAGTAAAGTCAGCTTCCCAGGTGCCTGATGTCAGTTTGTAGGAGGCCTTTGGCCCTCCATGGGAAGCTAGTCTTCCAGTTTGTGGCAGCTTGCATCTGGAAGAAATCCTGTTCCGTTCGGGATTGTAGGTGGCAGAGGCCTGGTGCCCGGCAGAAGGAGTTGGGAACAAAGGATGGCCTGTTTCCAGGGGTAAGTAAAGTCAGCTGCCTAGGTGCCTGATGTCAGTTTGTAGGAGGCTTTTGACCTTCCAAGGGAAGTAAGTCTTCCAGTTTGTGGCAGCTTGCATCTGGAAGAAATCCTGTTCCGTTCGGGATTGTAGGTGGCTGAGGCCTGGTGCCCGGCAGAAGGAGTTGGGAACAAAGGATGGCCTGTTTCCAGGGGTAAGTAAAGTCAGCTGCCCAGGTGCCTGATGTCAGTTTGTAGGAGGCCTTTGGCCCTCCAAGGGAAGTTAGTCTTCCAGCTTGTGGCAGCTTGCATCCGGAAAAAATCCTGTTCCGTTCGGGATTGTAGGTGGCCGAGGCCCGGTGCCCGGCAGAGGCAGTTGGGCACAAAGGATGGCCTGTTTCCAGGGGTAAGTAAAGTCAGCTGCCCAGGTGCTTGATGTCAGTTTGTAGGAGGCCTTTGGGCCTCCATGGGAAGCCAGGCTTCCTGCTTGTGGCAGCTTGCATCTGGAAGAAATCCTGTTCCGTTCGGGATTGTAGGTGGCCGGAGCCGGGTGCCCGGCTGAAGGAGTTGGGAACAAAGGATGGCCTGTTTCCAGGGGTAAGTAAAGTCACCTGCCCAGGTGCCTGGTGTCAGTTTGTAGGAGGCCTTTGGCCCTCCAAGGGAGGTTAGTCTTCCAGCTTGTGGCAGCTTGCATCCTTAAAAAATCCTGTTCCGTTCGGGATTGTAGGTGGCCGAGGCCAGGTGCCCGGCAGAGGGAGTAGGGCACAATGGATGGCCTGTTTCCAGGGGTAAGTAAAGTCAGCTGCCCAGGTGCCTGATGTCAGTTTGTAGGAGGCCTTTGGCCCTCCATGGGAAGCCAGGCTTCCTGCTTGTGGCAGCTTGCATCTGGAAGAAATCCTGTTCCGTTCGGGATTGTAGGTGGCCGGAGCTGGGTGCCCGGCTGAGGGCGTTGGGAACAAAGGATGGCCTGTTTCCAGGGGTAAGTAAAGTCAGCTGCCCAGGTGCCTGATGTCAGTCTGTCGGAGGCCTTTGTCTTTCCATGGGAAGCTAGTCTTCCAGTTTGTGGCAGCTTGCATCTGGAAGAAATCCTGTTCCGTTCGGGATTGTAGGTGGCTGAAGCCTAATGCCCGGCAGAAGGAGTAGGGAACAAAGGATGGCCTGTTTCCAGGGGTAAGTAAAGTCAGCTGCCCAGGTGCCTGATGTCAGTTTGTAGGAGGCCTTTGACCTTCCAAGGGAAGTAAGTCTTCCAGTTTGTGGCAGCTTGCATCTGGAAGAAATCCTGTTCCGTTCAGAATTGTAGGTGGCTGAGGCCTGGTGCCCGGCAGAAGGAGTTGGGAACAAAGGATGGCCTGTTTCCAGGGGTAAGTAAAGTCAGCTGCCCAAGTGCCTGGTGTCAGTTTGTAGGAGGCCTTTGGCCCTCCAAGGGAAGTAAGTCTTACTGCTTGTGGCAGATTGCATCTGGAAGAAATCCTGTTCCGTTCGGGATTGTAGGTGGCCGAGGCCAGGTGCCCGGCAGAGGGAGTAGGGCACAAACGATGGCCTGTTTCCAGGGGTAAGTAAAGTCAACTGCCCAGGTGCTTGATGTCAGTTTGTAGGAGGCCTTTGGCCCTCCAAGGGAAGTAAGTCTTCCTGCTTGTGGCAGCTTGCATCTGGAAGAAATCCTGTTCCGTTCAGAATTGTAGGTGGCTGAGGCCTGGTGCCCTGAAGAAGGAGTTGGGAACAAAGGATGGCCTGTTTCCAGGGGTAAGTAAAGTCAGCTGCCCAGGTGCTTGATGTCAGTTTGTTGGAGGCCTTTGGCCGTCCAAGGCAAGCAAGTCTTCCAGTTTGTAGCAGCTTGCATCTGGAAGAAATCCTGTTCCGTTCGGGATTGTAGGTGGCCGAGGCCAGGTGCCCGGCAGAGGGAGTTGGGAACAAAGGATGGCCTGTTTCCAGGGGTAAGTAAAGTCAGCTGCCCAGGTGCTTGATGTCAGTTTGTAGGAGGCCTTTGGCCCTCCATGGGAGGCCAATCATCCTGCTTGTGACAGCTTGCATTTGGAAGAAATCCTGTTCCGTTCAGGATTGTAGGTGGCCGGAGCTGGGCGCCCGGCTTAGGGAGATGGAGAAAAATTATGGCCTGTTTCCAGGGGTAAGTAAAGTCAGCTGCCCAGGTGCCTGATGTCAGTTTGTAGGAGGCCTTTGGCCCTCCAAGGCAAGCAAGTCTTCCAGTTTGTGGCAGCTTGCATCTGGAAGAAATCCTGTTCCGTTCGGAATTGTAGGTGGCCAAGGCCAGGTCCCCGGCAGAGGGAGTTGGGCACAAAGGATGGCCTGTTTCCAGGGGTAAGTAAAGTCAGCTGCCCAGGTGCCTGATGTCAGTTTGTAGGAGGCCTTTGGCCCTCCATGGGAAGCTAGTCTTCTAGTTTGTGGCAGCTTGCATCTGGAAGAAATCCTGTTCCGTTCGGGATTGTACGTGGCTGAAGCCTAATGCCCGGCAGAAGGAGTTGGGAACAAAGGATGGCCTGTTTCCAGGGGTAAGTAAAGTCAGCTGCCCAGGTGCCTGATGTCAGTTTTTAGGAGGCCTTTGACCTTCCAAGGGAAGTAAGTCTTTCAGTTTGTGGCAGCTTGCATCTGGAAGAAATCCTGTTCCGTTCGCGATTGTAGGTGGCTGAGGCTTGGTGTCCGGCAGAAGGAGTTGGGCACAAAGGATGGCCTGTTTCCAGGGGTAAGTAAAGTCAGCTGCCCAGGTGCCTGATGTCAGTTTGTAGGAGGCCTTTGGCCCTCCAAGGGAAATAAGTCTCCCAGTTTGTGGCAGCTTGCATCTGGAAGAAATGCCGTTCCGTTCGGGATTGTAGGTGGCCAAAGCCAGGTGCCCGGCTGAGGTAGTAGGGCACAAAGGATGGCCTGTTTCCAGGGGTAAGTAAAGTCAGCTGCCCAGGTGCCTGATGTCAGTTTGTAGGAGACCTTTGGCCCTCCAAGGCAAGCAAGTCTTCCAGCTTGTGGCAGCTTGCATCTGGAAGAAATCCTGTTCCGTTCTGGATTGTAGGTGGTTGAGGCCAGGTGCCCGGCAGAGGGCGTTGGGCGAACAGGATGGCCTGTTTCCAAAGGTGAGTAAAGTCAGCTGCCCAGGTGCCTGATGTCAGTTTGTAGGAGGCCTTTGGCCCTCCATGGGAAGCCAGGCTTCCTGCTTGTGGCAGCTTGCATCTGGAAGAAATCCTGTTCCGTTCGGGATTGTAGGTGGCCGGAGCTGGGTGCCCGGATGAGGGAGTTGGGCAAAAAGGATGGCCTGTTTCCAGGGGTAAGTAAATTCAGCTGCCCAGGTGCCTGATGTCAGTTTGTAGGAGGCCTTTGACCTTCCAAGGGAAGCTAGTCTTCCAGTTTGTGGCAGCTTGCATCTGGAAGAAATCCTGTTCCGTTCGGGATTGTAGGTGGCTGAGGCCTGGTGCCTGGCAGAAGGAGTTGGGAACAAAGGATGGCCTGTTTCCAGGGCTAAGTAAAGTCAGCTGCCCAGGTGCCTGGTGTCAGTTTGTAGGAGGCCTTTGGCCCTCCAAGGGAAGATAGTCTTCCAGTTTGTGGCAGCTTGCATCTGGAAGAAATCCTGTTCCGTTCGGGATTGTAGGTGGCCTAGGCCAGGTGCCCGGCAGAGGGAGTTGGGCACAAAGGATGGCCTGTTTCCAGGGGTAAGTAAAGTCAGCTGCCCAGGTGCCTGATGTCAGTTTATAGGAGGCCTTTGGCCCTCCCAGGGAAGCTAGTCTTCCAGTTTGTGGCAGCTTGCATCTGGAAGAAATCCTGTTCTGTTCGGGATTGTAGGTGGCCGGAGCCGGGTGCCCGGCTGAGGGAGATGGAAAAAAAGGATTGCCTGTTTCCAGGGGTAAGTAAAGTCAGCTGCCCAGGTGCCTGATGTCAGTTTGTAGGAGGCCTTTGGCCCTCCATGGGAAGCCAGGCTTCCTGCTTCTGGCAGCTTGCATCTGGAAGAAATCCTGTTCCGTTCGTGATTGTAGGTGGCCGGAGCCGGGTGCCCGGCTGAGGGAGATGGAAAAAATTGATGGCCTGTTTCCAGGGGTAAGTAAAGTCAGCTTCCCAGGTGCCTGATGTCAGTTTGTAGGAGGCCTTTGGCCCTCCATGGGAAGCTAGTCTTCCAGTTTGTGGCAGCTTGCAACTGGAAGAAATCCTGTTCCGTTCGGGATTGTAGGCGGCAGAGGCCTGGTGCCCGGCAGAAGGAGTTGGGAACAAAGGATGGCCTGTTTCCAGGGGTAAGTAAAGTCAGCTGCCTGGGTGCCTGATGTCAGTTTGTAGGAGGCTTTTGACCTTCCAAGGGAAGTAAGTCTTCCAGTTTGTGGCAGCTTGCATCTGGAAGAAATCCTGTTCCGTTCGGGATTGTAGGTGGCTGAGGCCTGGTGCCCGGCAGAAGGAGTTTGGAACAAAGGATGGCCTGTTTCCAGGGGTAAGTAAAGTCAGCTGCCCAGGTGCCTGATGTCAGTTTGTAGGAGGCCTTTGGCCCTCCAAGGGAAGTTAGTCTTCCAGCTTGTGGCAGCTTGCATCCGGAAAAAATCCTGTTCCGTTCGGGATTGTAGGTGGCCGAGGCCCGGTGCCCGGCAGAGGGAGTTGGGCACAAAGGATGGCCTGTTTCCAGGGGTAAGTAAAGTCAGCTGCCCAGGTGCTTGATGTCAGTTTGTAGGAGGCCTTTGGCCCTCCATGGGAAGCCAGGCTTCCTGCTTGTGGCAGCTTGCATCTGGAAGAAATCCTGTTCCGTTCGGGATTGTAGGTGGCCGGAGCCGGGTGCCCGGCTGAAGGAGTTGGGAACAAAGGATGGCCTGTTTCCAGGGGTAAGTAAAGTCACCTGCCCAGGTGCCTGGTGTCAGTTTGTAGGAGGCCTTTGGCCCTCCAAGGGAGGTTAGTCTTCCAGCTTGTGGCAGCTTGCATCCTTAAAAAATCCTGTTCCGTTCGGGATTGTAGGTGGCCGAGGCCAGGTGCCCGGCAGAGGGAGTAGGGCACAATGGATGGCCTGTTTCCAGGGGTAAGTAAAGTCAGCTGCCCAGGTGCCTGATGTCAGTTTGTAGGAGGCCTTTGGCCCTCCATGGGAAGCCAGGCTTCCTGCTTGTGGCAGCTTGCATCTGGAAGAAATCCTGTTCCGTTCGGGATTGTAGGTGGCCGGAGCTGGGTGCCCGGCTGAGGGCGTTGGGAACAAAGGATGGCCTGTTTCCAGGGGTAAGTAAAGTCAGCTGCCCAGGTGCCTGATGTCAGTCTGTCGGAGGCCTTTGTCTTTCCATGGGAAGCTAGTCTTCCAGTTTGTGGCAGCTTGCATCTGGAAGAAATCCTGTTCCGTTGGGGATTGTAGGTGGCTGAAGCCTAATGCCCGGCAGAAGGAGTAGGGAACAAAGGATGGCCTGTTTCCAGGGGTAAGTAAAGTCAGCTGCCCAGGTGCCTGATGTCAGTTTGTAGGAGGCCTTTGACCTTCCAAGGGAAGTAAGTCTTCCAGTTTGTGGCAGCTTGCATCTGGAAGAAATCCTGTTCCGTTCAGAATTGTAGGTGGCTGAGGCCTGGTGCCCGGCAGAAGGAGTTGGGAACAAAGGATGGCCTGTTTCCAGGGGTAAGTAAAGTCAGCTGCCCAAGTGCCTGGTGTCAGTTTGTAGGAGGCCTTTGGCCCTCCAAGGGAAGCAAGTCTTACTGCTTGTGGCAGCTTGCATCTGGAAGAAATCCTCTTCCGTTCGGGATTGTAGGTGGCCGAGGCCAGGTGCCCGGCAGAGGGAGTAGGGCACAAACGATGGCCTGTTTCCAGGGGTAAGTAAAGTCAACTGCCCAGGTGCTTGATGTCAGTTTGTAGGAGGCCTTTGGCCCTCCAAGGGAAGTAAGTCTTCCTGCTTGTGGCAGATTGCATCTGGAAGAAATCCTGTTCCGTTCGGGATTGTAGGTGGCTGAGGCCTGGCGTCCAGCAGAGGCAGTTGGGCACAAAGGATGGCCTGTTTCCAGGGGTAAGTAAAGTCAGCTGCCCAGGTGCCTGATGTCAGTTTGTAGGAGGCCTTTGGCCCTCCAAGGGAAATAAGTCTCCCAGTTTGTGGCAGCTTGCATCTGGAAGAAATGCCGTTCCGTTCGGGATTGTAGGTGGCCAAAGCCAGGTGCCCGGCTGAGGTAGTAGGGCACAAAGGATGGCCTGTTTCCAGGGGTAAGTAAAGTCAGCTGCCCAGGTGCCTGATGTCAGTTTGTAGGAGGCCTTTGGCCCTCCATGGGAAGCCAGGCTTCCTGCTTGTGGCAGCTTGCATCTGGAAGAAATGCTGTTCCGTTCGGGATTGTAGGTGGCCGGAGCCGGGTGCCCGGCTGAGGGAGATGGAAAAAATTGATGGCCTGTTTCCAGGGGTAAGTAAAGTCAGCTTCCCAGGTGCCTGATGTCAGTTTGTAGGAGGCCTTTGGCCCTCCATGGGAAGCTAGTCTTCCAGTTTGTGGCAGCTTGCATCTGGAAGAAATCCTGTTCCGTTCGGGATTGTAGGTGGCAGAGGCCTGGTGCCCGGCAGAAGGAGTTGGGAACAAAGGATGGCCTGTTTCCAGGGGTAAGTAAAGTCAGCTGCCTAGGTGCCTGATGTCAGTTTGTAGGAGGCTTTTGACCTTCCAAGGGAAGTAAGTCTTCCAGTTTGTGGCAGCTTGCATCTGGAAGAAATCCTGTTCCGTTCGGGATTGTAGGTGGCTGAGGCCTGGTGCCCGGCAGAAGGAGTTGGGAACAAAGGATGGCCTGTTTCCAGGGGTAAGTAAAGTCAGCTGCCCAGGTGCCTGATGTCAGTTTGTAGGAGGCCTTTGGCCCTCCAAGGGAAGTTAGTCTTCCAGCTTGTGGCAGCTTGCATCCGGAAAAAATCCTGTTCCGTTCGGGATTGTAGGTGGCCGAGGCCCGGTGCCCGGCAGAGGCAGTTGGGCACAAAGGATGGCCTGTTTCCAGGGGTAAGTAAAGTCAGCTGCCCAGGTGCTTGATGTCAGTTTGTAGGAGGCCTTTGGGCCTCCATGGGAAGCCAGGCTTCCTGCTTGTGGCAGCTTGCATCTGGAAGAAATCCTGTTCCGTTCGGGATTGTAGGTGGCCGGAGCCGGGTGCCCGGCTGAAGGAGTTGGGAACAAAGGATGGCCTGTTTCCAGGGGTAAGTAAAGTCACCTGCCCAGGTGCCTGGTGTCAGTTTGTAGGAGGCCTTTGGCCCTCCAAGGGAGGTTAGTCTTCCAGCTTGTGGCAGCTTGCATCCTTAAAAAATCCTGTTCCGTTCGGGATTGTAGGTGGCCGAGGCCAGGTGCCCGGCAGAGGGAGTAGGGCACAATGGATGGCCTGTTTCCAGGGGTAAGTAAAGTCAGCTGCCCAGGTGCCTGATGTCAGTTTGTAGGAGGCCTTTGGCCCTCCATGGGAAGCCAGGCTTCCTGCTTGTGGCAGCTTGCATCTGGAAGAAATCCTGTTCCGTTCGGGATTGTAGGTGGCCGGAGCTGGGTGCCCGGCTGAGGGCGTTGGGAACAAAGGATGGCCTGTTTCCAGGGGTAAGTAAAGTCAGCTGCCCAGGTGCCTGATGTCAGTCTGTCGGAGGCCTTTGTCTTTCCATGGGAAGCTAGTCTTCCAGTTTGTGGCAGCTTGCATCTGGAAGAAATCCTGTTCCGTTCGGGATTGTAGGTGGCTGAAGCCTAATGCCCGGCAGAAGGAGTAGGGAACAAAGGATGGCCTGTTTCCAGGGGTAAGTAAAGTCAGCTGCCCAGGTGCCTGATGTCAGTTTGTAGGAGGCCTTTGACCTTCCAAGGGAAGTAAGTCTTCCAGTTTGTGGCAGCTTGCATCTGGAAGAAATCCTGTTCCGTTCAGAATTGTAGGTGGCTGAGGCCTGGTGCCCGGCAGAAGGAGTTGGGAACAAAGGATGGCCTGTTTCCAGGGGTAAGTAAAGTCAGCTGCCCAAGTGCCTGGTGTCAGTTTGTAGGAGGCCTTTGGCCCTCCAAGGGAAGTAAGTCTTACTGCTTGTGGCAGATTGCATCTGGAAGAAATCCTGTTCCGTTCGGGATTGTAGGTGGCCGAGGCCAGGTGCCCGGCAGAGGGAGTAGGGCACAAACGATGGCCTGTTTCCAGGGGTAAGTAAAGTCAACTGCCCAGGTGCTTGATGTCAGTTTGTAGGAGGCCTTTGGCCCTCCAAGGGAAGTAAGTCTTCCTGCTTGTGGCAGCTTGCATCTGGAAGAAATCCTGTTCCGTTCAGAATTGTAGGTGGCTGAGGCCTGGTGCCCTGAAGAAGGAGTTGGGAACAAAGGATGGCCTGTTTCCAGGGGTAAGTAAAGTCAGCTGCCCAGGTGCTTGATGTCAGTTTGTTGGAGGCCTTTGGCCGTCCAAGGCAAGCAAGTCTTCCAGTTTGTAGCAGCTTGCATCTGGAAGAAATCCTGTTCCGTTCGGGATTGTAGGTGGCCGAGGCCAGGTGCCCGGCAGAGGGAGTTGGGAACAAAGGATGGCCTGTTTCCAGGGGTAAGTAAAGTCAGCTGCCCAGGTGCTTGATGTCAGTTTGTAGGAGGCCTTTGGCCCTCCATGGGAGGCCAATCATCCTGCTTGTGACAGCTTGCATTTGGAAGAAATCCTGTTCCGTTCAGGATTGTAGGTGGCCGGAGCTGGGCGCCCGGCTTAGGGAGATGGAGAAAAATTATGGCCTGTTTCCAGGGGTAAGTAAAGTCAGCTGCCCAGGTGCCTGATGTCAGTTTGTAGGAGGCCTTTGGCCCTCCAAGGCAAGCAAGTCTTCCAGTTTGTGGCAGCTTGCATCTGGAAGAAATCCTGTTCCGTTCGGAATTGTAGGTGGCCAAGGCCAGGTCCCCGGCAGAGGGAGTTGGGCACAAAGGATGGCCTGTTTCCAGGGGTAAGTAAAGTCAGCTGCCCAGGTGCCTGATGTCAGTTTGTAGGAGGCCTTTGGCCCTCCATGGGAAGCTAGTCTTCTAGTTTGTGGCAGCTTGCATCTGGAAGAAATCCTGTTCCGTTCGGGATTGTACGTGGCTGAAGCCTAATGCCCGGCAGAAGGAGTTGGGAACAAAGGATGGCCTGTTTCCAGGGGTAAGTAAAGTCAGCTGCCCAGGTGCCTGATGTCAGTTTTTAGGAGGCCTTTGACCTTCCAAGGGAAGTAAGTCTTTCAGTTTGTGGCAGCTTGCATCTGGAAGAAATCCTGTTCCGTTCGCGATTGTAGGTGGCTGAGGCTTGGTGTCCGGCAGAAGGAGTTGGGCACAAAGGATGGCCTGTTTCCAGGGGTAAGTAAAGTCAGCTGCCCAGGTGCCTGATGTCAGTTTGTAGGAGGCCTTTGGCCCTCCAAGGGAAATAAGTCTCCCAGTTTGTGGCAGCTTGCATCTGGAAGAAATGCCGTTCCGTTCGGGATTGTAGGTGGCCAAAGCCAGGTGCCCGGCTGAGGTAGTAGGGCACAAAGGATGGCCTGTTTCCAGGGGTAAGTAAAGTCAGCTGCCCAGGTGCCTGATGTCAGTTTGTAGGAGACCTTTGGCCCTCCAAGGCAAGCAAGTCTTCCAGCTTGTGGCAGCTTGCATCTGGAAGAAATCCTGTTCCGTTCTGGATTGTAGGTGGTTGAGGCCAGGTGCCCGGCAGAGGGCGTTGGGCGAACAGGATGGCCTGTTTCCAAAGGTGAGTAAAGTCAGCTGCCCAGGTGCCTGATGTCAGTTTGTAGGAGGCCTTTGGCCCTCCATGGGAAGCCAGGCTTCCTGCTTGTGGCAGCTTGCATCTGGAAGAAATCCTGTTCCGTTCGGGATTGTAGGTGGCCGGAGCTGGGTGCCCGGATGAGGGAGTTGGGCAAAAAGGATGGCCTGTTTCCAGGGGTAAGTAAATTCAGCTGCCCAGGTGCCTGATGTCAGTTTGTAGGAGGCCTTTGACCTTCCAAGGGAAGCTAGTCTTCCAGTTTGTGGCAGCTTGCATCTGGAAGAAATCCTGTTCCGTTCGGGATTGTAGGTGGCTGAGGCCTGGTGCCTGGCAGAAGGAGTTGGGAACAAAGGATGGCCTGTTTCCAGGGCTAAGTAAAGTCAGCTGCCCAGGTGCCTGGTGTCAGTTTGTAGGAGGCCTTTGGCCCTCCAAGGGAAGATAGTCTTCCAGTTTGTGGCAGCTTGCATCTGGAAGAAATCCTGTTCCGTTCGGGATTGTAGGTGGCCTAGGCCAGGTGCCCGGCAGAGGGAGTTGGGCACAAAGGATGGCCTGTTTCCAGGGGTAAGTAAAGTCAGCTGCCCAGGTGCCTGATGTCAGTTTATAGGAGGCCTTTGGCCCTCCCAGGGAAGCTAGTCTTCCAGTTTGTGGCAGCTTGCATCTGGAAGAAATCCTGTTCTGTTCGGGATTGTAGGTGGCCGGAGCCGGGTGCCCGGCTGAGGGAGATGGAAAAAAAGGATTGCCTGTTTCCAGGGGTAAGTAAAGTCAGCTGCCCAGGTGCCTGATGTCAGTTTGTAGGAGGCCTTTGGCCCTCCATGGGAAGCCAGGCTTCCTGCTTCTGGCAGCTTGCATCTGGAAGAAATCCTGTTCCGTTCGTGATTGTAGGTGGCCGGAGCCGGGTGCCCGGCTGAGGGAGATGGAAAAAATTGATGGCCTGTTTCCAGGGGTAAGTAAAGTCAGCTTCCCAGGTGCCTGATGTCAGTTTGTAGGAGGCCTTTGGCCCTCCATGGGAAGCTAGTCTTCCAGTTTGTGGCAGCTTGCAACTGGAAGAAATCCTGTTCCGTTCGGGATTGTAGGCGGCAGAGGCCTGGTGCCCGGCAGAAGGAGTTGGGAACAAAGGATGGCCTGTTTCCAGGGGTAAGTAAAGTCAGCTGCCTGGGTGCCTGATGTCAGTTTGTAGGAGGCTTTTGACCTTCCAAGGGAAGTAAGTCTTCCAGTTTGTGGCAGCTTGCATCTGGAAGAAATCCTGTTCCGTTCGGGATTGTAGGTGGCTGAGGCCTGGTGCCCGGCAGAAGGAGTTTGGAACAAAGGATGGCCTGTTTCCAGGGGTAAGTAAAGTCAGCTGCCCAGGTGCCTGATGTCAGTTTGTAGGAGGCCTTTGGCCCTCCAAGGGAAGTTAGTCTTCCAGCTTGTGGCAGCTTGCATCCGGAAAAAATCCTGTTCCGTTCGGGATTGTAGGTGGCCGAGGCCCGGTGCCCGGCAGAGGGAGTTGGGCACAAAGGATGGCCTGTTTCCAGGGGTAAGTAAAGTCAGCTGCCCAGGTGCTTGATGTCAGTTTGTAGGAGGCCTTTGGCCCTCCATGGGAAGCCAGGCTTCCTGCTTGTGGCAGCTTGCATCTGGAAGAAATCCTGTTCCGTTCGGGATTGTAGGTGGCCGGAGCCGGGTGCCCGGCTGAAGGAGTTGGGAACAAAGGATGGCCTGTTTCCAGGGGTAAGTAAAGTCACCTGCCCAGGTGCCTGGTGTCAGTTTGTAGGAGGCCTTTGGCCCTCCAAGGGAGGTTAGTCTTCCAGCTTGTGGCAGCTTGCATCCTTAAAAAATCCTGTTCCGTTCGGGATTGTAGGTGGCCGAGGCCAGGTGCCCGGCAGAGGGAGTAGGGCACAATGGATGGCCTGTTTCCAGGGGTAAGTAAAGTCAGCTGCCCAGGTGCCTGATGTCAGTTTGTAGGAGGCCTTTGGCCCTCCATGGGAAGCCAGGCTTCCTGCTTGTGGCAGCTTGCATCTGGAAGAAATCCTGTTCCGTTCGGGATTGTAGGTGGCCGGAGCTGGGTGCCCGGCTGAGGGCGTTGGGAACAAAGGATGGCCTGTTTCCAGGGGTAAGTAAAGTCAGCTGCCCAGGTGCCTGATGTCAGTCTGTCGGAGGCCTTTGTCTTTCCATGGGAAGCTAGTCTTCCAGTTTGTGGCAGCTTGCATCTGGAAGAAATCCTGTTCCGTTGGGGATTGTAGGTGGCTGAAGCCTAATGCCCGGCAGAAGGAGTAGGGAACAAAGGATGGCCTGTTTCCAGGGGTAAGTAAAGTCAGCTGCCCAGGTGCCTGATGTCAGTTTGTAGGAGGCCTTTGACCTTCCAAGGGAAGTAAGTCTTCCAGTTTGTGGCAGCTTGCATCTGGAAGAAATCCTGTTCCGTTCAGAATTGTAGGTGGCTGAGGCCTGGTGCCCGGCAGAAGGAGTTGGGAACAAAGGATGGCCTGTTTCCAGGGGTAAGTAAAGTCAGCTGCCCAAGTGCCTGGTGTCAGTTTGTAGGAGGCCTTTGGCCCTCCAAGGGAAGCAAGTCTTACTGCTTGTGGCAGATTGCATCTGGAAGAAATCCTCTTCCGTTCGGGATTGTAGGTGGCCGAGGCCAGGTGCCCGGCAGAGGGAGTAGGGCACAAACGATGGCCTGTTTCCAGGGGTAAGTAAAGTCAACTGCCCAGGTGCTTGATGTCAGTTTGTAGGAGGCCTTTGGCCCTCCAAGGGAAGTAAGTCTTCCTGCTTGTGGCAGATTGCATCTGGAAGAAATCCTGTTCCGTTCGGGATTGTAGGTGGCTGAGGCCTGGCGTCCAGCAGAGGCAGTTGGGCACAAAGGATGGCCTGTTTCCAGGGGTAAGTAAAGTCAGCTGCCCAGGTGCCTGATGTCAGTTTGTAGGAGGCCTTTGGCCCTCCAAGGGAAATAAGTCTCCCAGTTTGTGGCAGCTTGCATCTGGAAGAAATGCCGTTCCGTTCGGGATTGTAGGTGGCCAAAGCCAGGTGCCCGGCTGAGGTAGTAGGGCACAAAGGATGGCCTGTTTCCAGGGGTAAGTAAAGTCAGCTGCCCAGGTGCCTGATGTCAGTTTGTAGGAGACCTTTGGCCCTCCAAGGCAAGCAAGTCTTCCAGCTTGTGGCAGCTTGCATCTGGAAGAAATCCTGTTCCGTTCTGGATTGTAGGTGGTTGAGGCCAGGTGCCCGGCAGAGGGCGTTGGGCGAACAGGATGGCCTGTTTCCAAAGGTGAGTAAAGTCAGCTGCCCAGGTGCCTGATGTCAGTTTGTAGGAGGCCTTTGGCCCTCCATGGGAAGCCAGGCTTCCTGCTTGTGGCAGCTTGCATCTGGAAGAAATCCTGTTCCGTTCGGGATTGTAGGTGGCCGGAGCTGGGTGCCCGGATGAGGGAGTTGGGCAAAAAGGATGGCCTGTTTCCAGGGGTAAGTAAATTCAGCTACCCTGGTGCCTGATGTCAGTTTGTAGGAGGCCTTTGACCTTCCAAGGGAAGCTAGTCTTCCAGTTTGTGGCAGCTTGCATCTGGAAGAAATCCTGTTCCGTTCGGGATTGTAGGAGGCTGAGGCCTGGTGCCTGGCAGAAGGAGTTGGGAACAAAGGATGGCCTGTTTCCAGGGCTAAGTAAAGTCAGCTGCCCAGGTGCCTGGTGTCAGTTTGTAGGAGGCCTTTGGCCCTCCAAGGGAAGATAGTCTTCCAGTTTGTGGCAGCTTGCATCTGGAAGAAATCCTGTTCCGTTCGGGATTGTAGGTGGCCTAGGCCAGGTGCCCGGCAGAGGGAGTTGGGCACAAAGGATGGCCTGTTTCCAGGGGTAAGTAAAGTCAGCTGCCCAGGTGCCTGATGTCAGTTTATAGGAGGCCTTTGGCCCTCCCAGGGAAGCTAGTCTTCCAGTTTGTGGCAGCTTGCATCTGGAAGAAATCCTGTTCCGTTCGGGATTGTAGGTGGCCGGAGCCGGGTGCCCGGCTGAGGGAGATGGAAAAAAAGGATTGCCTGTTTCCAGGGGTAAGTAAAGTCAGCTGCCCAGGTGCCTGATGTCAGTTTGTAGGAGGCCTTTGGCCCTCCATGGGAAGCCAGGCTTCCTGCTTCTGGCAGCTTGCATCTGGAAGAAATCCTGTTCCGTTCGGGATTGTAGGTGGCCGGAGCCGGGTGCCCGGCTGAGGGAGATGGAAAAAATTGATGGCCTGTTTCCAGGGGTAAGTAAAGTCAGCTTCCCAGGTGCCTGATGTCAGTTTGTAGGAGGCCTTTGGCCCTCCATGGGAAGCTAGTCTTCCAGTTTGTGGCAGCTTGCATCTGGAAGAAATCCTGTTCCGTTCGGGATTGTAGGCGGCAGAGGCCTGGTGCCCGGCAGAAGGAGTTGGGAACAAAGGATGGCCTGTTTCCAGGGGTAAGTAAAGTCAGCTGCCTAGGTGCCTGATGTCAGTTTATAGGAGGCTTTTGACCTTCCAAGGGAAGTAAGTCTTCCAGTTTGTGGCAGCTTGCATCTGGAAGAAATCCTGTTCCGTTCGGGATTGTAGGTGGCTGAGGCCTGGTGCCCGGCAGAAGGAGTTGGGAACAAAGGATGGCCTGTTTCCAGGGGTAAGTAAAGTCAGCTGCCCAGGTGCCTGATGTCAGTTTGTAGGAGGCCTTTGGCCCTCCAAGGGAAGTTAGTCTTCCAGCTTGTGGCAGCTTGCATCCGGAAAAAATCCTGTTCCGTTCGGGATTGTAGGTGGCCGAGGCCCGGTGCCCGGCAGAGGGAGTTGGGCACAAAGGATGGCCTGTTTCCAGGGGTAAGTAAAGTCAGCTGCCCAGGTGCTTGATGTCAGTTTGTAGGAGGCCTTTGGCCCTCCAAGGGAAGTAAGTCTTACTGCTTGTGGCAGCTTGCATCTGGAAGAAATCCTGTTCCGTTCGGGATTGTAGGTGGCCGGAGCCGGGTGCCCGGCTGAAGGAGTTAGGAACAAAGGATGGCCTGTTTCCAGGGGTAAGTAAAGTCAGCTGCCCAGGTGCTTGATGTCAGTTTGTAGGAGGCCTTTGGCCCTCCAAGGGAAGTAAGTCTTACTGCTTGTGGCAGATTGCATCTGGAAGAAATCCTGTTCCGTTCGGGATTGTAGGTGGCCGAGGCCAGGTGCCCGGCAGAGGGAGTAGGGCACAAACGATGGCCTGTTTCCAGGGGTAAGTAAAATCAACTGCCCAGGTGCTTGATGTCAGTTTGTAGGAGGCCTTTGGCCCTCCAAGGGAAGTAAGTCTTCCTGCTTGTGGCAGCTTGCATCTGGAAGAAATCCTGTTCCGTTCAGAATTGTAGGTGGCTGAGGCCTGGTGCCCTGAAGAAGGAGTTGGGAACAAAGGATGGCCTGTTTCCAGGGGTAAGTAAAGTCAGCTGCCCAGGTGCTTGATGTCAGTTTGTTGGAGGCCTTTGGCCGTCCAAGGCAAGCAAGTCTTCCAGTTTGTAGCAGCTTGCATCTGGAAGAAATCCTGTTCCGTTCGGGATTGTAGGTGGCCGAGGCCAGGTGCCCGGCAGAGGGAGTTGGGAACAAAGGATGGCCTGTTTCCAGGGGTAAGTAAAGTCAGCTGCCCAGGTGCTTGATGTCAGTTTGTAGGAGGCCTTTGGCCCTCCATGGGAGGCCAATCATCCTGCTTGTGACAGCTTGCATTTGGAAGAAATCCTGTTCCGTTCAGGATTGTAGGTGGCCGGAGCTGGGCGCCCGGCTTAGGGAGATGGAGAAAAATTATGGCCTGTTTCCAGGGGTAAGTAAAGTCAGCTGCCCAGGTGCCTGATGTCAGTTTGTAGGAGGCCTTTGGCCCTCCAAGGCAAGCAAGTCTTCCAGTTTGTGGCAGCTTGCATCTGGAAGAAATCCTGTTCCGTTCGGAATTGTAGGTGGCCAAGGCCAGGTCCCCGGCAGAGGGAGTTGGGCACAAAGGATGGCCTGTTTCCAGGGGTAAGTAAAGTCAGCTGCCCAGGTGCCTGATGTCAGTTTGTAGGAGGCCTTTGGCCCTCCATGGGAAGCTAGTCTTCCAGTTTGTGGCAGCTTGCATCTGGAAGAAATCCTGTTCCGTTCGGGATTGTACGTGGCTGAAGCCTAATGCCCGGCAGAAGGAGTTGGGAACAAAGGATGGCCTGTTTCCAGGGGTAAGTAAAGTCAGCTGCCCAGGTGCCTGATGTCAGTTTTTAGGAGGCCTTTGACCTTCCAAGGGAAGTAAGTCTTTCAGTTTGTGGCAGCTTGCATCTGGAAGAAATCCTGTTCCGTTCGCGATTGTAGGTGGCTGAGGCTTGGTGTCCGGCAGAAGGAATTGGGCACAAAGGATGGCCTGTTTCCAGGGGTAAGTAAAGTCAGCTGCCCAGGTGCCTGATGTCAGTTTGTAGGAGGCCTTTGGCCCTCCAAGGGAAATAAGTCTCCCAGTTTGTGGCAGCTTGCATCTGGAAGAAATGCCGTTCCGTTCGGGATTGTAGGTGGCCAAAGCCAGGTGCCCGGCTGAGGTAGTAGGGCACAAAGGATGGCCTGTTTCCAGGGGTAAGTAAAGTCAGCTGCCCAGGTGCCTGATGTCAGTTTGTAGGAGACCTTTGGCCCTCCAAGGCAAGCAAGTCTTCCAGCTTGTGGCAGCTTGCATCTGGAAGAAATCCTGTTCCGTTCTGGATTGTAGGTGGTTGAGGCCAGGTGCCCGGCAGAGGGCGTTGGGCGAACAGGATGGCCTGTTTCCAAAGGTGAGTAAAGTCAGCTGCCCAGGTGCCTGATGTCAGTTTGTAGGAGGCCTTTGGCCCTCCATGGGAAGCCAGGCTTCCTGCTTGTGGCAGCTTGCATCTGGAAGAAATCCTGTTCCGTTCGGGATTGTAGGTGGCCGGAGCTGGGTGCCCGGATGAGGGAGTTGGGCAAAAAGGATGGCCTGTTTCCAGGGGTAAGTAAATTCAGCTGCCCAGGTGCCTGATGTCAGTTTGTAGGAGGCCTTTGACCTTCCAAGGGAAGCTAGTCTTCCAGTTTGTGGCAGCTTGCATCTGGAAGAAATCCTGTTCCGTTCGGGATTGTAGGTGGCTGAGGCCTGGTGCCTGGCAGAAGGAGTTGGGAACAAAGGATGGCCTGTTTCCAGGGCTAAGTAAAGTCAGCTGCCCAGGTGCCTGGTGTCAGTTTGTAGGAGGCCTTTGGCCCTCCAAGGGAAGATAGTCTTCCAGTTTGTGGCAGCTTGCATCTGGAAGAAATCCTGTTCCGTTCGGGATTGTAGGTGGCCTAGGCCAGGTGCCCGGCAGAGGGAGTTGGGCACAAAGGATGGCCTGTTTCCAGGGGTAAGTAAAGTCAGCTGCCCAGGTGCCTGATGTCAGTTTATAGGAGGCCTTTGGCCCTCCCAGGGAAGCTAGTCTTCCAGTTTGTGGCAGCTTGCATCTGGAAGAAATCCTGTTCCGTTCGGGATTGTAGGTGGCCGGAGCCGGGTGCCCGGCTGAGGGAGATGGAAAAAAAGGATTGCCTGTTTCCAGGGGTAAGTAAAGTCAGCTGCCCAGGTGCCTGATGTCAGTTTGTAGGAGGCCTTTGGCCCTCCATGGGAAGCCAGGCTTCCTGCTTCTGGCAGCTTGCATCTGGAAGAAATCCTGTTCCGTTCGTGATTGTAGGTGGCCGGAGCCGGGTGCCCGGCTGAGGGAGATGGAAAAAATTGATGGCCTGTTTCCAGGGGTAAGTAAAGTCAGCTTCCCAGGTGCCTGATGTCAGTTTGTAGGAGGCCTTTGGCCCTCCATGGGAAGCTAGTCTTCCAGTTTGTGGCAGCTTGCAACTGGAAGAAATCCTGTTCCGTTCGGGATTGTAGGCGGCAGAGGCCTGGTGCCCGGCAGAAGGAGTTGGGAACAAAGGATGGCCTGTTTCCAGGGGTAAGTAAAGTCAGCTGCCTGGGTGCCTGATGTCAGTTTGTAGGAGGCTTTTGACCTTCCAAGGGAAGTAAGTCTTCCAGTTTGTGGCAGCTTGCATCTGGAAGAAATCCTGTTCCGTTCGGGATTGTAGGTGGCTGAGGCCTGGTGCCCGGCAGAAGGAGTTTGGAACAAAGGATGGCCTGTTTCCAGGGGTAAGTAAAGTCAGCTGCCCAGGTGCCTGATGTCAGTTTGTAGGAGGCCTTTGGCCCTCCAAGGGAAGTTAGTCTTCCAGCTTGTGGCAGCTTGCATCCGGAAAAAATCCTGTTCCGTTCGGGATTGTAGGTGGCCGAGGCCCGGTGCCCGGCAGAGGGAGTTGGGCACAAAGGATGGCCTGTTTCCAGGGGTAAGTAAAGTCAGCTGCCCAGGTGCTTGATGTCAGTTTGTAGGAGGCCTTTGGCCCTCCATGGGAAGCCAGGCTTCCTGCTTGTGGCAGCTTGCATCTGGAAGAAATCCTGTTCCGTTCGGGATTGTAGGTGGCCGGAGCCGGGTGCCCGGCTGAAGGAGTTGGGAACAAAGGATGGCCTGTTTCCAGGGGTAAGTAAAGTCACCTGCCCAGGTGCCTGGTGTCAGTTTGTAGGAGGCCTTTGGCCCTCCAAGGGAGGTTAGTCTTCCAGCTTGTGGCAGCTTGCATCCTTAAAAAATCCTGTTCCGTTCGGGATTGTAGGTGGCCGAGGCCAGGTGCCCGGCAGAGGGAGTAGGGCACAATGGATGGCCTGTTTCCAGGGGTAAGTAAAGTCAGCTGCCCAGGTGCCTGATGTCAGTTTGTAGGAGGCCTTTGGCCCTCCATGGGAAGCCAGGCTTCCTGCTTGTGGCAGCTTGCATCTGGAAGAAATCCTGTTCCGTTCGGGATTGTAGGTGGCCGGAGCTGGGTGCCCGGCTGAGGGCGTTGGGAACAAAGGATGGCCTGTTTCCAGGGGTAAGTAAAGTCAGCTGCCCAGGTGCCTGATGTCAGTCTGTCGGAGGCCTTTGTCTTTCCATGGGAAGCTAGTCTTCCAGTTTGTGGCAGCTTGCATCTGGAAGAAATCCTGTTCCGTTGGGGATTGTAGGTGGCTGAAGCCTAATGCCCGGCAGAAGGAGTAGGGAACAAAGGATGGCCTGTTTCCAGGGGTAAGTAAAGTCAGCTGCCCAGGTGCCTGATGTCAGTTTGTAGGAGGCCTTTGACCTTCCAAGGGAAGTAAGTCTTCCAGTTTGTGGCAGCTTGCATCTGGAAGAAATCCTGTTCCGTTCAGAATTGTAGGTGGCTGAGGCCTGGTGCCCGGCAGAAGGAGTTGGGAACAAAGGATGGCCTGTTTCCAGGGGTAAGTAAAGTCAGCTGCCCAAGTGCCTGGTGTCAGTTTGTAGGAGGCCTTTGGCCCTCCAAGGGAAGTAAGTCTTACTGCTTGTGGCAGATTGCATCTGGAAGAAATCCTCTTCCGTTCGGGATTGTAGGTGGCCGAGGCCAGGTGCCCGGCAGAGGGAGTAGGGCACAAACGATGGCCTGTTTCCAGGGGTAAGTAAAGTCAACTGCCCAGGTGCTTGATGTCAGTTTGTAGGAGGCCTTTGGCCCTCCAAGGGAAGTAAGTCTTCCTGCTTGTGGCAGATTGCATCTGGAAGAAATCCTGTTCCGTTCGGGATTGTAGGTGGCTGAGGCCTGGCGTCCAGCAGAGGCAGTTGGGCACAAAGGATGGCCTGTTTCCAGGGGTAAGTAAAGTCAGCTGCCCAGGTGCCTGATGTCAGTTTGTAGGAGGCCTTTGGCCCTCCAAGGGAAATAAGTCTCCCAGTTTGTGGCAGCTTGCATCTGGAAGAAATGCCGTTCCGTTCGGGATTGTAGGTGGCCAAAGCCAGGTGCCCGGCTGAGGTAGTAGGGCACAAAAGAAGGCCTGTTTCCAGGGGTAAGTAAAGTCAGCTGCCCAGGTGCCTGATGTCAGTTTGTAGGAGACCTTTGGCCCTCCAAGGCAAGCAAGTCTTCCAGCTTGTGGCAGCTTGCATCTGGAAGAAATCCTGTTCCGTTCTGGATTGTAGGTGGTTGAGGCCAGGTGCCCGGCAGAGGGCGTTGGGCGAACAGGATGGCCTGTTTCCAAAGGTGAGTAAAGTCAGCTGCCCAGGTGCCTGATGTCAGTTTGTAGGAGGCCTTTGGCCCTCCATGGGAAGCCAGGCTTCCTGCTTGTGGCAGCTTGCATCTGGAAGAAATCCTGTTCCGTTCGGGATTGTAGGTGGCCGGAGCTGGGTGCCCGGATGAGGGAGTTGGGCAAAAAGGATGGCCTGTTTCCAGGGGTAAGTAAATTCAGCTACCCTGGTGCCTGATGTCAGTTTGTAGGAGGCCTTTGACCTTCCAAGGGAAGCTAGTCTTCCAGTTTGTGGCAGCTTGCATCTGGAAGAAATCCTGTTCCGTTCGGGATTGTAGGTGGCTGAGGCCTGGTGCCTGGCAGAAGGAGTTGGGAACAAAGGATGGCCTGTTTCCAGGGCTAAGTAAAGTCAGCTGCCCAGGTGCCTGGTGTCAGTTTGTAGGAGGCCTTTGGCCCTCCAAGGGAAGATAGTCTTCCAGTTTGTGGCAGCTTGCATCTGGAAGAAATCCTGTTCCGTTCGGGATTGTAGGTGGCCTAGGCCAGGTGCCCGGCAGAGGGAGTTGGGCACAAAGGATGGCCTGTTTCCAGGGGTAAGTAAAGTCAGCTGCCCAGGTGCCTGATGTCAGTTTATAGGAGGCCTTTGGCCCTCCCAGGGAAGCTAGTCTTCCAGTTTGTGGCAGCTTGCATCTGGAAGAAATCCTGTTCCGTTCGGGATTGTAGGTGGCCGGAGCCGGGTGCCCGGCTGAGGGAGATGGAAAAAAAGGATTGCCTGTTTCCAGGGGTAAGTAAAGTCAGCTGCCCAGGTGCCTGATGTCAGTTTGTAGGAGGCCTTTGGCCCTCCATGGGAAGCCAGGCTTCCTGCTTCTGGCAGCTTGCATCTGGAAGAAATCCTGTTCCGTTCGGGATTGTAGGTGGCCGGAGCCGGGTGCCCGGCTGAGGGAGATGGAAAAAATTGATGGCCTGTTTCCAGGGGTAAGTAAAGTCAGCTTCCCAGGTGCCTGATGTCAGTTTGTAGGAGGCCTTTGGCCCTCCATGGGAAGCTAGTCTTCCAGTTTGTGGCAGCTTGCATCTGGAAGAAATCCTGTTCCGTTCGGGATTGTAGGCGGCAGAGGCCTGGTGCCCGGCAGAAGGAGTTGGGAACAAAGGATGGCCTGTTTCCAGGGGTAAGTAAAGTCAGCTGCCTAGGTGCCTGATGTCAGTTTATAGGAGGCTTTTGACCTTCCAAGGGAAGTAAGTCTTCCAGTTTGTGGCAGCTTGCATCTGGAAGAAATCCTGTTCCGTTCGGGATTGTAGGTGGCTGAGGCCTGGTGCCCGGCAGAAGGAGTTGGGAACAAAGGATGGCCTGTTTCCAGGGGTAAGTAAAGTCAGCTGCCCAGGTGCCTGATGTCAGTTTGTAGGAGGCCTTTGGCCCTCCAAGGGAAGTTAGTCTTCCAGCTTGTGGCAGCTTGCATCCGGAAAAAATCCTGTTCCGTTCGGGATTGTAGGTGGCCGAGGCCCGGTGCCCGGCAGAGGGAGTTGGGCACAAAGGATGGCCTGTTTCCAGGGGTAAGTAAAGTCAGCTGCCCAGGTGCTTGATGTCAGTTTGTAGGAGGCCTTTGGCCCTCCATGGGAAGCCAGGCTTCCTGCTTGTGGCAGCTTGCATCTGGAAGAAATCCTGTTCCGTTCGGGATTGTAGGTGGCCGGAGTCGGGTGCCCGGCTGAAGGAGTTAGGAACAAAGGATGGCCTGTTTCCAGGGGTAAGTAAAGTCACCTGCCCAGGTGCCTGGTGTCAGTTTGTAGGAGGCCTTTGGCCCTCCAAGGGAGGTTAGTCTTCCAGCTTGTGGCAGCTTGCATCCTTAAAAAATCCTGTTCCGTTCGGGATTGTAGGTGGCCGAGGCCAGGTGCCCGGCAGAGGGAGTAGGGCACAATGGATGGCCTGTTTCCAGGGGTAAGTAAAGTCAGCTGCCCAGGTGCCTGATGTCAGTTTGTAGGAGGCCTTTGGCCCTCCATGGGAAGCCAGGCTTCCTGCTTGTGGCAGCTTGCATCTGGAAGAAATCCTGTTCCGTTCGGGATTGTAGGTGGCCGGAGCTGGGTGCCCGGCTGAGGGCGTTGGGAACAAAGGATGGCCTGTTTCCAGGGGTAAGTAAAGTCAGCTGCCCAGGTGCCTGATGTCAGTCTGTCGGAGGCCTTTGTCTTTCCATGGGAAGCTAGTCTTCCAGTTTGTGGCAGCTTGCATCTGGAAGAAATCCTGTTCCGTTGGGGATTGTAGGTGGCTGAAGCCTAATGCCCGGCAGAAGGAGTAGGGAACAAAGGATGGCCTGTTTCCAGGGGTAAGTAAATTCAGCTACCCTGGTGCCTGATGTCAGTTTGTAGGAGGCCTTTGACCTTCCAAGGGAAGCTAGTCTTCCAGTTTGTGGCAGCTTGTATCTGGAAGAAATCCTGTTCCGTTCGGGATTGTAGGTGGCTGAGGCCTGGTGCCTGGCAGAAGGAGTTGGGAACAAAGGATGGCCTGTTTCCAGGGCTAAGTAAAGTCAGCTGCCCAGGTGCCTGGTGTCAGTTTGTAGGAGGCCTTTGGCCCTCCAAGGGAAGATAGTCTTCCAGTTTGTGGCAGCTTGCATCTGGAAGAAATCCTGTTCCGTTCGGGATTGTAGGTGGCCTAGACCAGGTGCCCGGCAGAGGGAGTTGGGCACAAAGGATGGCCTGTTTCCAGGGGTAAGTAAAGTCAGCTGCCCAGGTGCCTGATGTCAGTTTATAGGAGGCCTTTGGCCCTCCCAGGGAAGCTAGTCTTCCAGTTTGTGGCAGCTTGCATCTGGAAGAAATCCTGTTCCGTTCGGGATTGTAGGTGGCTGAAGCCGGGTGCCCGGCAGAGGGAATTGGGAAAAAAGGATTGCCTGTTTCCAGGGGTAAGTAAAGTCAGCTGCCCAGGTGCCTGATGTCAGTTTGTAGGAGGCCTTTGGCCCTCCATGGGAAGCCAGGCTTCCGGCTTCTGGCAGCTTGCATCTGGAAGAAATCCTGTTCCGTTCGGGATTGTAGGTGGCCGGAGCCAGGTGCCCGGCTGAGGGAGATGGAAAAAATTGATGGCCTGTTTCCAGGGGTAAGTAAAGTCAGCTTCCCAGGTGCCTGATGTCAGTTTGTAGGAGGCCTTTGGCCCTCCATGGGAAGCTAGTCTTCCAGTTTGTGGCAGCTTGCATCTGGAAGAAATCCTGTTCCGTTCGGGATTGTAGGCGGCAGAGGCCTGGTGCCCGGCAGAAGGAGTTGGGAACAAAGGATGGCCTGTTTCCAGGGGTAAGTAAAGTCAGCTGCCTAGGTGCCTGATGTCAGTTTGTAGGAGGCTTTTGACCTTCCAAGGGAAGTAAGTCTTCCAGTTTGTGGCAGCTTGCATCTGGAAGAAATCCTGTTCCGTTCGGGATTGTAGGTGGCTGAGGCCTGGTGCCCGGCAGAAGGAGTTGGGAACAAAGGATGGCCTGTTTCCAGGGGTAAGTAAAGTCAGCTGCCCAGGTGCCTGATGTCAGTTTGTAGGAGGCCTTTGGCCCTCCAAGGGAAGTTAGTCTTCCAGCTTGTGGCAGCTTGCATCCGGAAAAAATCCTGTTCCGTTCGGGATTGTAGGTGGCCGAGGCCCGGTGCCCGGCAGAGGGAGTTGGGCACAAAGGATGGCCTGTTTCCCGGGGTAAGTAAAGTCAGCTGCCCAGGTGCTTGATGTCAGTTTGTAGGAGGCCTTTGGCCCTCCATGGGAAGCCAGGCTTCCTGCTTGTGGCAGCTTGCATCTGGAAGAAATCCTGTTCCGTTCGGGATTGTAGGTGGCCGGAGCCGGGTGCCCGGCTGAAGGAGTTGGGAACAAAGGATGGCCTGTTTCCAGGGGTAAGTAAAGTCACCTGCCCAGGTGCCTGGTGTCAGTTTGTAGGAGGCCTTTGGCCCTCCAAGGGAGGTTAGTCTTCCAGCTTGTGGCAGCTTGCATCCTTAAAAAATCCTGTTGCGTTCGGGATTGTAGGTGGCCGAGGCCAGGTGCCCGGCAGAGGGAGTAGGGCACAATGGATGGCCTGTTTCCAGGGGTAAGTAAAGTCAGCTGCCCAGGTGCCTGATGTCAGTTTGTAGGAGGCCTTTGGCCCTCCATGGGAAGCCAGGCTTCCTGCTTGTGGCAGCTTGCATCTGGAAGAAATCCTGTTCCGTTCGGGATTGTAGGTGGCCGGAGCTGGGTGCCCGGCTGAGGGCGTTGGGAACAAAGGATGGCCTGTTTCCAGGGGTAAGTAAAGTCAGCTGCCCAGGTGCCTGATGTCAGTCTTTCGGAGGCCTTTGTCTTTCCATGGGAAGCTAGTCTTCCAGTTTGTGGCAGCTTGCATCTGGAAGAAATCCTGTTCCGTTGGGGATTGTAGGTGGCTGAAGCCTAATGCCCGGCAGAAGGAGTAGGGAACAAAGGATGGCCTGTTTCCAGGGGTAAGTAAAGTCAGCTGCCCAGGTGCCTGATGTCAGTTTGTAGGAGGCCTTTGACCTTCCAAGGGAAGTAAGTCTTCCAGTTTGTGGCAGCTTGCATCTGGAAGAAATCCTGTTCCGTTCAGAATTGTAGGTGGCTGAGGCCTGGTGCCTGGCAGAAGGAGTTGGGAACAAAGGATGGCCTGTTTCCAGGGGTAAGTAAAGTCAGCTGCCCAAGTGCCTGGTGTCAGTTTGTAGGAGGCCTTTGGCCCTCCAAGGGAAGTAAGTCTTACTGCTTGTGGCAGATTGCATCTGGAAGAAATCCTGTTCCGTTCGGGATTGTAGGTGGCCGAGGCCAGGTGCCCGGCAGAGGGAGTAGGGCACAAACGATGGCCTGTTTCCAGGGGTAAGTAAAGTCAACTGCCCAGGTGCTTGATGTCAGTTTGTAGGAGGCCTTTGGCCCTCCAAGGGAAGTAAGTCTTCCTGCTTGTGGCAGATTGCATCTGGAAGAAATCCTG
Source organism: Chamaea fasciata (assembly GCF_029207755.1). Classification (NCBI taxonomy): domain Eukaryota; kingdom Metazoa; phylum Chordata; class Aves; order Passeriformes; family Sylviidae; genus Chamaea; species Chamaea fasciata. Next base: position 37,159 of record NW_027094467.1, read on the forward strand.
TTCCGTTCGGGATTGTAGGTGGCTGAGGCCTGGCGTCCAGCAGAGGCAGTTGGGCACAAAGGATGGCCTGTTTCCAGGGGTAAGTAATGTCAGCTGCCCAGGTGCCTGATGTGAGTTTATAGGTAGCCTTTGGCCTTCCCAGGAAAGTAAGTCATCCAGTTTGTGGCAGCTTGCATCTGGAAGAAATCCTGTTCCGTTCGGGATTGTAGGTGGCTGAGGCCTGGTGCCCTGAAGAAGGAGTTGGGAACAAAGGATGGCCTGTTTCCAGGGGTAAGTAAAGGCAGCTGCCCAGGTGCTTGATGTCAGTTTGTTGGAGGCCTTTGGCCGTCCAAGGCAAGCAAGTCTTCCAGTTTGTAGCAGCTTGCATCTGGAAGAAATCCTGTTCCGTTCGGGATTGTAGGTGGCCGAGGCCAGGTGCCCGGCAGAGGGAGTTGGGAACAAAGGATGGCCTGTTTTCAGGGGTAAGTAAAGTCAGCTGCCCAGGTGCCTGATGTCAGTTTGTAGGAGGCCTTTGGCCCTCCATGGGAGGCCAATCATCCTGCTTGTGACAGCTTGCATTTGGAAGAAATCTTGTTCCGTTCAGGATTGTAGGTGGCCGGAGCTGGGCGCCCGGCTTAGGGAGATGGAGAAAAATTATGGCCTGTTTCCAGGGGTAAGTAAAGTCAGCTGCCCAGGTGCCTGATGTCAGTTTGTAGGAGGCCTTTGGCCCTCCAAGGGAAGCTAGTCTTCCAGTTTGTGGCAGCTTGCATCTGGAAGAAATCCTGTTCCGTTCGGAATTGTAGGTGGCCAAGGCCAGGTCCCCGGCAGAGGGAGTTGGGCACAAAGGATGGCCTGTTTCCAGGGGTAAGTAAAGTCAGCTGCCCAGGTGCCTGATGTCAGTTTGTCGGAGGCCTTTGGCCCTCCATGGGAAGCTAGTCTTCCAGTTTGTGGCAGCTTGCATCTGGAAGAAATCCTGTTCCGTTCGGGATTGTACGTGGCTGAAGCCTAATGCCCGGCAGAAGGAGTTGGGAACAAAGGATGGCCTGTTTCCAGGGGTAAGTAAAGTCAGCTGCCCAGGTGCCTGATGTCAGTTTTTAGGAGGCCTTTGACCTTCCAAGGGAAGTAAGTCTTTCAGTTTGTGGCAGCTTGCATCTGGAAGAAATCCTGTTCCGTTCGCGATTGTAGGTGGCTGAGGCTTGGTGTCCGGCAGAAGGAGTTGGGAACAAAGGATGGCCTGTTTCCAGGGGTAAGTAAAGTCAGCTGCCCTGGTGCCTGGTGTCAGTTTGTAGGAGGCCTTTGGCCCTCCAAGGGAAATAAGTCTCCCAGTTTGTGGCAGCTTGCATCTGGAAGAAATGCCGTTCCGTTCGGGATTGTAGGTGGCCAAAGCCAGGTGCCCGGCTGAGGTAGTAGGGCACAAAGGATGGCCTGTTTCCAGGGGTAAGTAAAGTCAGCTGCCCAGGTGCCTGATGTCAGTTTGTAGGAGACCTTTGGCCCTCCAAGGCAAGCAAGTCTTCCAGCTTGTGGAAGCTTGCATCTGGAAGAAATCCTGTTCCGTTCTGGATTGTAGGTGGTTGAGGCCAGGTGCCCGGCAGAGGGCGTTGGGCGAACAGGATGGCCTGTTTCCAAAGGTAAGTAAAGTCAGCTGCCCAGGTGCCTGATGTCAGTTTGTAGGAGGCCTTTGGCCCTCCATGGGAAGCCAGGCTTCCTGCTTGTGGCAGCTTGCATCTGGAAGAAATCCTGTTCCGTTCGGGATTGTAGGTGGCCGGAGCTGGGTGCCCGGATGAGGGAGTTGGGCGAAAAGGATGGCCTGTTTCCAGGGGTAAGTAAATTCAGCTGCCCAGGTGCCTGATGTCAGTTTGTAGGAGGCCTTTGACCTTCCAAGGGAAGCTAGTCTTCCAGTTTGTGGCAGCTTGCATCTGGAAGAAATCCTGTTCCGTTCGGGATTGTAGGTGGCTGAGGCCTGGTGCCTGGCAGAAGGAGTTGGGAACAAAGGATGGCCTGTTTCCAGGGCTAAGTAAAGTCAGCTGCCCAGGTGCCTGGTGTCAGTTTGTAGGAGGCCTTTGGCCCTCCAAGGGAAGATAGTCTTCCAGTTTGTGGCAGCTTGCATCTGGAAGAAATCCTGTTCCGTTCGGGATTGTAGGTGGCCTAGGCCAGGTGCCCGGCAGAGGGAGTTGGGCACAAAGGATGGCCTGTTTCCAGGGGTAAGTAAAGTCAGCTGCCCAGGTGCCTGATGTCAGTTTATAGGAGGCCTTTGGCCCTCCCAGGGAAGCTAGTCTTCCAGTTTGTGGCAGCTTGCATCTGGAAGAAATCCTGTTCCGTTCGGGATTGTAGGTGGCCGGAGCCGGGTGCCCGGCTGAGGGAGATGGAAAAAAAGGATTGCCTGTTTCCAGGGGTAAGTAAAGTCAGCTGCCCAGGTGCCTGGTGTCAGTTTGTAGGAGGCCTTTGGCCCTCCATGGGAAGCAAGTCTTCCAGCTTCTGGCAGCTTGCATCTGGAAGAAATCCTGTTTTGTTCGGGATTGTAGGAGGCTGAGGCCAGGTGCCCGGCAGAGGGAGTTGGGCGAAAAGGATGGCCTTTTTCAAGGGGTAAGTAAAGTCAGCTGCCCAAATGCCTGATGTCAGTTTGTAGGAGGCCTTTGGCCCTCCATGGGAAGCCAGGCTTCCTGCTTGTGGCAGCTTGCATCTGGAAGAAATCCTGTTCCGTTCGGGATTGTAGGTGGTTGAGGCCAGGTGCCCGGCAGAGGCAGTTGGGCACAAAGGATGGCCTGTTTCCAGGGATAAGTAAAGTCAGCTGCCCAGGTGCCTGGTGTCAGTTTGTAGGAGGCCTTTGACCTTCCAAGGGAAGCTAGTCTTTCAGTTTGTGGCAGCTTGCATCTGGAAGAAATCCTGTTCCGATCGGGATTGTAGCTTTCCGGAGCTGGGTGCCCAGCTGAGGGAGTTGGGCAAAAAGGATGGCCTGTTTCCAGGGGTAAGTAAAGTCAGCTGCCCAGGTGCCTGATGTCAGTTTGTAGGAGGCCTTTGGCCCTCCATGGGAAGCCAGGCTTCCTGCTTGTGGCAGCTTGCATCTGGAAGAAATCCTGTTCCGTTCGGGATTGTAGGTGGTTGAGGCCAGGTGCCCGGCAGAGGCAGTTGGGCACAAAGGATGGCCTGTTTCCAGGGGTAAGTAAAGTCAGCTGCCCAGGTGCCTGGTGTCAGTTTGTAGGAGGCCTTTGACCTTCCAAGGGAAGCTAGTCTTTCAGTTTGTGGCAGCTTGCATCTGGAAGAAATCCTGTTCCGTTCGGGATTGTAGGTGGCTGAAGCCTGGTCCCCGGCAGAAGGAGTTGGGCACAAATGATGGCCTATTTCCAGGGGTAAGTAAAGTCAGCTGCCCAGGTGCCTGATGTCAGTTTGTAGGAGGCCTTTGGCCCTCCATGGGAATCCAGGCTTCCTGCTTGTGGCAGCTTGCATCTGGAAGAAATCCTGTTCCGTTCGGGATTGTAGCTGGCCGGAGCTGGGTGCCCAGCTGAGGGAGTTGGGCAAAAAGGATGGCCTGTTTCCAGGGGTAAGTAAAGTCAGCTGCCCAGGTGCCTGATTTCAGTTTGTAGGAGGCCTTTGACCTTCCAAGGTAAGTAAGTCTTCCAGTTTGTGGCAGCTTGCATCTGGAAGAAATCCTGTTCCGTTCGGGATTGTAGGTGGCTGAAGCCTGGTGCACGGCAGAAGGAGTTGGGAAAAAAGGATGGCCTGTTTCCAGGGGTAAGTAAAGTCAGCTGCCCAGGTGCCTGATGTCAGTATATACGAGGCCTTTGGCCCTCCAAGGGAAGCTAGTCTTCCAGTTTGTGGCAGCTTGCATCTGGAAGAAATCCTGTTCCGTTCGGAATTGTAGGTGGCCGAGGCCAGGTGCCCGGCAGAGGGAGTTGGGCACAAAGGATGGCCTGTTTCCAGGGGTAAGTTATGTCAGCTGCCCAGGTGCCTGATGTCAGTTTATAGGAGGCCTTTGGCCTTCCCAGGGAACGAAGTCTTCCAGTTTGTGGCAGCTTGCATCTGGAAGAAATCCTGTTCCGTTCGGGATTGTAGGTGTCTGAGGCCTGGTTCCCGGCAGAAGGAGTTGGGAACAAAGGATGGCCTGTTTCCAGGGGTAAGTAAAGTCAGCTGCCCAGGTGCCTGATGTCAGTTTGTAGGAGGCCTTTGGCCCTCAGGGGGAAGCTAGTCTTCCAGTTTGTGGCAGCTTGCATCTGGAAGAAATCCTGTTCCGTTCGGGATTGTAGGTGGCCGAGGCCAGGTGCCCGGCTGAGGGAGTTTGGCACAAAGGATGGCCTGTTTCCAGGGGTAAGTAAAGTCAGCTGCCCAGGTGCCTGATGTCAGTTTGTAGGAGGCCTTTGGCCCTCCATGGGAAGCCAGGCTTCCTGCTTGCGGCAGCTTGCATTTGGAAGAAATCCTGTTCCGTTCAGGATTGTAGGTGTCCGGAGCCGGGTGCCCGGCTTAGGGAGATGGAAAAAAAGGATGGCCTGTTTCCAGGGGTAAGTAAAGTCAGCTGCCCAGGTGCCTGATGTCAGTTTGTAGGAGGCCTTTGGCCCTCCATGGGAAGTCAGGCTTCCTGCTTGTGGCAGCTTGCATCTGGAATAAATCCTGTTCCGTTCGGGATTGTAGCTGGCCGGAGCTGGGTTCCCAGCTGAGGGAGTTGGGCAAAAAGGATGGCCTGTTTCCAGGGGTAAGTAAAGTCAGCTGCCCAGGTGCCTGATTTCAGTTTGTACGAGGCCTTTGACCTTCCAAGGTAAGTAAGTCGTCCAGTTTGTGGCAGCTTGCATCTGGAAGAAATCCTGTTCCGTTCAGGATTGTAGGTGGCTGAGGCCTGGTGCATGCAGAAGGAGTTGGGAAAAAAGGATGGCCTGTTTCCAGGGGTAAGTAAAGTCAGCTGCCCAGGTGCCTGATGTCAGTTTGTAGGAGGCCTTTGGCCCTCCATGGGAAGCCAGGCTTCCTGCTTGTGGCAGCTTGCATCTGGAAGAAATCCTGTTCCGTTCGGGATTGTAGGTGGCCGGAGCTGGGTGCCCGGCTGAGGGAGTTGGGCAAAAAGGATGGCCTGTTTCCAGGGGTAAGTAAAGTCAGCTGCCCAGATGCCTGATGTCAGTTTGTAGGAGGCCTATGACCTTCCAAGGGAAGTAAGTCTTTCAGTTTGTGGCAGCTTGCATCTGGAAGAAATCCTGTTCCGTTCGGGATTGTAGGTGGCTGAGGCCTGGTGCCCGGCAGAAGGAGTTGGGCAAAAAAGGATGGCCTGTTTCCAGGGGTAAGAAAAGTCAGCTGCCCAGGTGCCTGGTGTCAGTTTGTAGGAGGCCTTTGGCCCTCCAAGGGAATTAAGTCTTCCAGTTTGTGGCAGCTTGCATCTGGAAGAAATCCTGTTCCGTTCGCGATTGTAGGTGGCTGAGGCATGGTGTCCGGCAGAAGGAGTTGGGAACAAAGGATGGCCTGTTTCCAGGGGTAAGTAAAGTCAGCTGCCCAGGTGCCTGGTGTCAGTTTGTAGGAGGCCTTTGGCCCTCCAAGGGAAATAAGTCTCCCAGTTTGTGGCAGCTTGCATCTGGAAGAAATCCTGTTCCGTTCGGGATTGTAGGTGGTTGAGGCCAGGTGCCCGGCAGAAAGCGTTGGGCGAACAGGATGGCCTGTTTCCAAAGGTAAGTAAAGTTAGCTGCCCAGGTGCCTGATGTCAGTTTGTAGGAGGCCTTTGGCCCTCCATGGGAAGCCAGGCTTCCTGCTTGTGGCAGCTTGCATCTGGAAGAAATCCTGTTCCGTTCGGGATTGTAGGTGGCCGGATCTGGGTGCCCGGATGAGGGAGTATGGCAAAAAGGATGGCCTGTTTCCAGGGGTAAGTAAATTCAGCTGCCCAGGTGCCTGATGTCAGTTTGTAGGAGGCCTTTGACCTTCCAAGGGAAGCTAGTCTTCCAGTTTGTGGCAGCTTGCATCTGGAAGAAATCCTGTTCCGTTCGGGATTGTAGGTGGCTGAGGCCTGGTGCCCGGCAGAAGGAGTTGGGAACAAAGGATGGCCTGTTTCCAGGGGTAAGTAAAGTCAGCTGCCCAGGTGCCTGGTGTCAGTTTGTAGGAGGCTATTGGCCCTCCAAGGGAAGATAGTCTTCCAGTTTGTGGCAGCTTGCATCTGGAAGAAATCCTGTTCCGTTCGGGATTGTAGGTGGCCGGATCCGGGTACCCGGCTGAGGGAGATGGAAAAAAAGGATTGCCTGTTTCCAGGGGTAAGTAAATTCAGCTGCCCAGGTGCCTGGTGTCAGTTTGTAGGAGGCCTTTGGCCCTCCATGGGAAGCAAGTCTTCCAGCTTCTGGCAGCTTGCATCTGGAAGAAATCCTGTTTTGTTCGGGATTGTAGGAGGCTGAGGCCAGGTGCCCGGCAGAGGGAGTTGGGCGAAAAGGATGGCCTTTTTCCAGGGGTAAGTAAAGTCAGCTGCCCAGGTGCCTGATGTCAGTTTGTAGGAGGCCTTTGGCCCTCCATGGGAAGCCAGGCTTCCTGCTTGTGGCAGCTTGCATGTGGAAGAAATCCTGTTCCGTTCGGGATTGTAGGTGGTTGAGGCCAGGTGCCCGGCAGAGGCAGTTGGGCACAAAGGATGGCCTGTTTCCAGGGGTAAGTAAAGTCAGCTGCCCAGGTGCCTGGTGTCAGTTTGTAAGAGGCCTTTGACCTTCCAAGGGAAGCTAGTCTTTCAGTTTGTGGCAGCTTGCATCTGGAAGAAATCCTGTTCCGTTCGGGATTGTAGGTGGTTGAGGCCAGGTGCCCGGCAGAGGCAGTTGGGCACAAAGGATGGCCTGTTTCCAGGGGTAAGTAAAGTCAGCTGCCCAGGTGCCTGGTGTCAGTTTGTAAGAGGCCTTTGACCTTCCAAGGGAAGCTAGTCTTTCAGTTTGTGGCAGCTTGCATCTGGAAGAAATCCTGTTCCGTTCGGGATTGTAGGTGGCCGGAGCCGAGTGCCCGGCTGCGGGAGAGGGAAAAAATGGATGGCCTGTTTCCAGGGGTAAGTAAAGTCAGCTGCCCAGGTGCCTGATGTCAGTTTGTAGGAGGCCTTTGGCCCTCCATGGGAAGCTAGTCTTCCAGTTTGTGGCAGCTTGCATCTGGAAGAAATCCTCTTCCGTTCGGGATTGTAGGTGGCTGAGGCCTGGTGCCCGGCAGAAGGAGTTGGGCACAAAGGATGGCCTGTTTCCAGGGGTAAGTAAAGTCAGCTGCCCAGGTGCCTGATGTCAGTTTGTAGGAGGCCTTTGGCCCTCCAAGGGAAGCTAGTCTTCCAGTTTGTGGCAGCTTGCATCTGGAAGAAATGGTGTTCCATTCGGGATTGTAGGTGGCCGAGGCCAGGTGCCCGGCTGAGGGAGTTGGGCACAAAGGATGGCCTGTTTCCAGGGGTAAGTAAAGTCAGCTGCCCAGGTGCTTGATGTCAGTTTGTAGGAGGCCTTTGGCCCTCCAAGGGAAGCTAGTCTTCCAGTTTGTGGCAGCTTGCATCTGGAAGAAATTCTGTTCCGTTCGGGATTGTAGGTGGCCGAGGTCTGGTGCCCGGCAGAGGGAGTTGGGCAAAAAAGAATGGCCTGTTTCCAGGGGTAAGTAAAGTCAGCTGCCCAGGTGCTTGATGTCAGTTTCTAGGAGGCCTTTGGCCCTCCAACGGAAGCAAATCTTCCAGTTTGTGGCAGCTTGCATCTGGAAGAAATCCTGTTCTGTTCGGGATTGTAGGTGGCCGAGGACAGGTGCCCGGCAGAGGGAGTTGGGCAAAAATAATGGCCTGTTTCCAGGGGTAAGTAAAGTCCGCTGCCCAGGTGCTTGATGTCAGTTTGTAGGAGGCCTTTGGCCCTCCATGGGAAGCCAGGCTTCCTGCTTGTGGCAGCTTGCATCTGGAAGAAATCCTGTTCCGTTCGGGATTGTAGGTGGCCGGAGCCGAGTGCCCGGCTGCGGGAGAGGGAAAAAATGGATGGCCTGTTTCCAGGGGTAAGTAAAGTCAGCTGCCCAGGTGCCTGATGTCAGTTTGTAGGAGGCCTTTGGCCCTCCATGGGAAGCTAGTCTTCCAGTTTGTGGCAGCTTGCATCTGGAAGAAATGGTGTTCCATTCGGGATTGTAGGTGGCCGAGGCCAGGTGCCCGGCTGCGGGAGTTGGGCACAAAGGATGGCCTGTTTCCAGGGGTAAGTAAAGTCAGCTGCCCAGGTGCTTGATGTCAGTTTGTAGGAGGCCTTTGGCCCTCCAAGGGAAGCTAGTCTTCCAGTTTGTGGCAGCTTGCATCTGGAAGAAATTCTGTTCCGTTCGGGATTGTAGGTGGCCGAGGTCTGGTGCCCGGCAGAGGGAGTTGGGCAAAAAAGGATGGCCTGTTTCCAGGGGTAAGTAAAGTCAGCTGCCCATGTGTCTGATGTCAGTTTGTAGGAGGCCTTTGGCCCTCCATGGGAAGCCAGGCTTCCTGCTTGTGGCAGCTTGCATCTGGAAGAAATCCTGTTCCGTTCGGGATTATAGGTGGCCGGAGCCGGGTGCCCGGCTGAGGGAGATGGAAAAAAAGGATGGCCTGTTTCCAGGGGTAAGTAAAGTCAGCTGCCCAGGTGCCTGATGTCAGTTTGTAGGAGGCCTTTGGCGCTCCAAGGGAAGCAAGTCTTCCAGTTTGTGGCAGCTTGCATCTAGAAGAAATTCTGTTCCGTTCGGGATTGTAGGTGGCCGAGGCCAGGTGCCCGGCAGAGGGAGTTGGGCAAAAAGGATGGCCTGTTTCCAAGGGTAAGTAAAGTCATCTCCCCAGGTGCCTGATGTCAGTTTGTAGGAGGCCTTTGACCTTCCAAGGGAAGCAAGTTTTCCAGTTTCTGGCAGCTTGCATCTGGAAGAAATCCTGTTCCGTTCGGGATTGTAGGTGGCTGAGGCCTGGTGCCCGGCTGAGGGAGTTGGGCACAAATGATGGCCTGTTTCCAGGGGTAAGTAAAGTCAGCTCCCCAGGTGCTTGATGTCAGTTTGTAGGAGGCCTTTGGCCCTCCAAGGCAAGCAAGTCTTCCAGCTTGTAGCAGCTCGCATCTGGAAGAAATCCTCTTCCGTTCGGGATTGTAGGTGGCCGAGGACAGGTTCCCGGCTGAGGGAGTTTGGCACAAAGGATGGCCTGTTTCCAGGGGTAAGTAAAGTCAGCTGCCCAGGTGCCTGATGTCAGTTTGTAGGAGGCCTTTGGCCCTCCAAGGGAAGCTAGTCTTCCAGTTTGTGGCAGTTTGCATCTGGAAGAAATCCTGTTCCGTTCGGAATTGTAGGTGGCTGAGGCCAGGTGCCCGGCAGAGGGAGTTGGGCACAAAGGATGGCCTGTTTCCAGGGCTAAGTAAAGTCAGCTGCCCAGGTGCCTGATGTCAGTTTGTAGGAGGCCTTTGGCCCTCCAAAGGAAGCAAATCTTCCAGTTTGTGGCAGCTTGCATCTGGAAGAAATCCTGTTCCGTTCGGGATTGTAGGTGGCTGAGGCCAGGTGCCCGACAGAGGGAGTTGGACAAAAATAATGGCCTGTTTCCAGGGGTAAGTAAAGTCAGCTGCCCAGGTGCCTGATGTCAGTTTGTAGGAGGCCTTTGGCCCTCCATGGGAAGCCAGGCTTCCTGCTTGTGGCAGCTTGCATCTGGAAGAAATGCTGTTCCGTTCGGGATTGTAGGTGGCCGGAGCCGGGTGCCCGGCTGAGGGAGATGGAAAAAATTGATGGCCTGTTTCCAGGGGTAAGTAAAGTCAGCTTCCCTGGTGCCTGATGTCAGTTTGTAGGAGGCCTTTGGCCCTCCATGGGAAGCTAGTCTTCCAGTTTGTGGCAGCTTGCATCTGGAAGAAATCCTGTTCCGTTCGGGATTGTAGGTGGCAGAGGCCTGGTGCCCGGCAGAAGGAGTTGGGAACAAAGGATGGCCTGTTTCCAGGGGTAAGTAAAGTCAGCTGCCTAGGTGCCTGATGTCAGTTTGTAGGAGGCTTTTGACCTTCCAAGGGAAGTAAGTCTTCCAGTTTGTGGCAGCTTGCATCTGGAAGAAATCCTGTTCCGTTCGGGATTGTAGGTGGCTGAGGCCTGGTGCCCGGCAGAAGGAGTTGGGAACAAAGGATGGCCTGTTTCCAGGGGTAAGTAAAGTCAGCTGCCCAGGTGCCTGATGTCAGTTTGTAGGAGGCCTTTGGCCCTCCAAGGGAAGTTAGTCTTCCAGCTTGTGGCAGCTTGCATCCGGAAAAAATCCTGTTCCGTTCGGGATTGTAGGTGGCCGAGGCCCGGTGCCCGGCAGAGGCAGTTGGGCACAAAGGATGGCCTGTTTCCAGGGGTAAGTAAAGTCAGCTGCCCAGGTGCTTGATGTCAGTTTGTAGGAGGCCTTTGGGCCTCCATGGGAAGCCAGGCTTCCTGCTTGTGGCAGCTTGCATCTGGAAGAAATCCTGTTCCGTTCGGGATTGTAGGTGGCCGGAGCCGGGTGCCCGGCTGAAGGAGTTGGGAACAAAGGATGGCCTGTTTCCAGGGGTAAGTAAAGTCACCTGCCCAGGTGCCTGGTGTCAGTTTGTAGGAGGCCTTTGGCCCTCCAAGGGAGGTTAGTCTTCCAGCTTGTGGCAGCTTGCATCCTTAAAAAATCCTGTTCCGTTCGGGATTGTAGGTGGCCGAGGCCAGGTGCCCGGCAGAGGGAGTAGGGCACAATGGATGGCCTGTTTCCAGGGGTAAGTAAAGTCAGCTGCCCAGGTGCCTGATGTCAGTTTGTAGGAGGCCTTTGGCCCTCCATGGGAAGCCAGGCTTCCTGCTTGTGGCAGCTTGCATCTGGAAGAAATCCTGTTCCGTTCGGGATTGTAGGTGGCCGGAGCTGGGTGCCCGGCTGAGGGCGTTGGGAACAAAGGATGGCCTGTTTCCAGGGGTAAGTAAAGTCAGCTGCCCAGGTGCCTGATGTCAGTCTGTCGGAGGCCTTTGTCTTTCCATGGGAAGCTAGTCTTCCAGTTTGTGGCAGCTTGCATCTGGAAGAAATCCTGTTCCGTTCGGGATTGTAGGTGGCCGAGGCCAGGTGCCCGGCAGAGGGAGTAGGGCACAAACGATGGCCTGTTTCCAGGGGTAAGTAAAGTCAACTGCCCAGGTGCTTGATGTCAGTTTGTAGGAGGCCTTTGGCCCTCCAAGGGAAGTAAGTCTTCCTGCTTGTGGCAGCTTGCATCTGGAAGAAATCCTGTTCCGTTCAGAATTGTAGGTGGCTGAGGCCTGGTGCCCTGAAGAAGGAGTTGGGAACAAAGGATGGCCTGTTTCCAGGGGTAAGTAAAGTCAGCTGCCCAGGTGCCTGATGTCAGTTTTTAGGAGGCCTTTGACCTTCCAAGGGAAGTAAGTCTTTCAGTTTGTGGCAGCTTGCATCTGGAAGAAATCCTGTTCCGTTCGCGATTGTAGGTGGCTGAGGCTTGGTGTCCGGCAGAAGGAGTTGGGCACAAAGGATGGCCTGTTTCCAGGGGTAAGTAAAGTCAGCTGCCCAGGTGCCTGATGTCAGTTTGTAGGAGGCCTTTGGCCCTCCAAGGGAAATAAGTCTCCCAGTTTGTGGCAGCTTGCATCTGGAAGAAATGCCGTTCCGTTCGGGATTGTAGGTGGCCAAAGCCAGGTGCCCGGCTGAGGTAGTAGGGCACAAAGGATGGCCTGTTTCCAGGGGTAAGTAAAGTCAGCTGCCCAGGTGCCTGATGTCAGTTTGTAGGAGACCTTTGGCCCTCCAAGGCAAGCAAGTCTTCCAGCTTGTGGCAGCTTGCATCTGGAAGAAATCCTGTTCCGTTCTGGATTGTAGGTGGTTGAGGCCAGGTGCCCGGCAGAGGGCGTTGGGCGAACAGGATGGCCTGTTTCCAAAGGTGAGTAAAGTCAGCTGCCCAGGTGCCTGATGTCAGTTTGTAGGAGGCCTTTGGCCCTCCATGGGAAGCCAGGCTTCCTGCTTGTGGCAGCTTGCATCTGGAAGAAATCCTGTTCCGTTCGGGATTGTAGGTGGCCGGAGCTGGGTGCCCGGATGAGGGAGTTGGGCAAAAAGGATGGCCTGTTTCCAGGGGTAAGTAAATTCAGCTGCCCAGGTGCCTGATGTCAGTTTGTAGGAGGCCTTTGACCTTCCAAGGGAAGCTAGTCTTCCAGTTTGTGGCAGCTTGCATCTGGAAGAAATCCTGTTCCTTTCGGGATTGTAGGTGGCTGAGGCCTGGTGCCTGGCAGAAGGAGTTGGGAACAAAGGATGGCCTGTTTCCAGGGCTAAGTAAAGTCAGCTGCCCAGGTGCCTGGTGTCAGTTTGTAGGAGGCCTTTGGCCCTCCAAGGGAAGATAGTCTTCCAGTTTGTGGCAGCTTGCATCTGGAAGAAATCCTGTTCCGTTCGGGATTGTAGGTGGCCTAGGCCAGGTGCCCGGCAGAGGGAGTTGGGCACAAAGGATGGCCTGTTTCCAGGGGTAAGTAAAGTCAGCTGCCCAGGTGCCTGATGTCAGTTTATAGGAGGCCTTTGGCCCTCCCAGGGAAGCTAGTCTTCCAGTTTGTGGCAGCTTGCATCTGGAAGAAATCCTGTTCCGTTCGTGATTGTAGGTGGCCGGAGCCGGGTGCCCGGCTGAGGGAGATGGAAAAAATTGATGGCCTGTTTCCAGGGGTAAGTAAAGTCAGCTTCCCAGGTGCCTGATGTCAGTTTGTAGGAGGCCTTTGGCCCTCCATGGGAAGCTAGTCTTCCAGTTTGTGGCAGCTTGCAACTGGAAGAAATCCTGTTCCGATCGGGATTGTAGGCGGCAGAGGCCTGGTGCCCGGCAGAAGGAGTTGGGAACAAAGGATGGCCTGTTTCCAGGGGTAAGTAAAGTCAGCTGCCTGGGTGCCTGATGTCAGTTTGTAGGAGGCTTTTGACCTTCCAAGGGAAGTAAGTCTTCCAGTTTGTGGCAGCTTGCATCTGGAAGAAATCCTGTTCCGTTCGGGATTGTAGGTGGCTGAGGCCTGGTGCCCGGCAGAAGGAGTTTGGAACAAAGGATGGCCTGTTTCCAGGGGTAAGTAAAGTCAGCTGCCCAGGTGCCTGATGTCAGTTTGTAGGAGGCCTTTGGCCCTCCAAGGGAAGTTAGTCTTCCAGCTTGTGGCAGCTTGCATCCGGAAAAAATCCTGTTCCGTTCGGGATTGTAGGTGGCCGAGGCCCGGTGCCCGGCAGAGGGAGTTGGGCACAAAGGATGGCCTGTTTCCAGGGGTAAGTAAAGTCAGCTGCCCAGGTGCTTGATGTCAGTTTGTAGGAGGCCTTTGGCCCTCCATGGGAAGCCAGGCTTCCTGCTTGTGGCAGCTTGCATCTGGAAGAAATCCTGTTCCGTTCGGGATTGTAGGTGGCCGGAGCCGGGTGCCCGGCTGAAGGAGTTGGGAACAAAGGATGGCCTGTTTCCAGGGGTAAGTAAAGTCACCTGCCCAGGTGCCTGGTGTCAGTTTGTAGGAGGCCTTTGGCCCTCCAAGGGAGGTTAGTCTTCCAGCTTGTGGCAGCTTGCATCCTTAAAAAATCCTGTTCCGTTCGGGATTGTAGGTGGCCGAGGCCAGGTGCCCGGCAGAGGGAGTAGGGCACAATGGATGGCCTGTTTCCAGGGGTAAGTAAAGTCAGCTGCCCAGGTGCCTGATGTCAGTTTGTAGGAGGCCTTTGGCCCTCCATGGGAAGCCAGGCTTCCTGCTTGTGGCAGCTTGCATCTGGAAGAAATCCTGTTCCGTTCGGGATTGTAGGTGGCCGGAGCTGGGTGCCCGGCTGAGGGCGTTGGGAACAAAGGATGGCCTGTTTCCAGGGGTAAGTAAAGTCAGCTGCCCAGGTGCCTGATGTCAGTCTGTCGGAGGCCTTTGTCTTTCCATGGGAAGCTAGTCTTCCAGTTTGTGGCAGCTTGCATCTGGAAGAAATCCTGTTCCGTTGGGGATTGTAGGTGGCTGAAGCCTAATGCCCGGCAGAAGGAGTAGGGAACAAAGGATGGCCTGTTTCCAGGGGTAAGTAAAGTCAGCTGCCCAGGTGCCTGATGTCAGTTTGTAGGAGGCCTTTGACCTTCCAAGGGAAGTAAGTCTTCCAGTTTGTGGCAGCTTGCATCTGGAAGAAATCCTGTTCCGTTCAGAATTGTAGGTGGCTGAGGCCTGGTGCCCGGCAGAAGGAGTTGGGAACAAAGGATGGCCTGTTTCCAGGGGTAAGTAAAGTCAGCTGCCCAAGTGCCTGGTGTCAGTTTGTAGGAGGCCTTTGGCCCTCCAAGGGAAGTAAGTCTTACTGCTTGTGGCAGATTGCATCTGGAAGAAATCCTCTTCCGTTCGGGATTGTAGGTGGCCGAGGCCAGGTGCCCGGCAGAGGGAGTAGGGCACAAACGATGGCCTGTTTCCAGGGGTAAGTAAAGTCAACTGCCCAGGTGCTTGATGTCAGTTTGTAGGAGGCCTTTGGCCCTCCAAGGGAAGTAAGTCTTCCTGCTTGTGGCAGATTGCATCTGGAAGAAATCCTGTTCCGTTCGGGATTGTAGGTGGCTGAGGCCTGGCGTCCAGCAGAGGCAGTTGGGCACAAAGGATGGCCTGTTTCCAGGGGTAAGTAAAGTCAGCTGCCCAGGTGCCTGATGTCAGTTTGTAGGAGGCCTTTGGCCCTCCAAGGGAAATAAGTCTCCCAGTTTGTGGCAGCTTGCATCTGGAAGAAATGCCGTTCCGTTCGGGATTGTAGGTGGCCAAAGCCAGGTGCCCGGCTGAGGTAGTAGGGCACAAAGGATGGCCTGTTTCCAGGGGTAAGTAAAGTCAGCTGCCCAGGTGCCTGATGTCAGTTTGTAGGAGACCTTTGGCCCTCCAAGGCAAGCAAGTCTTCCAGCTTGTGGCAGCTTGCATCTGGAAGAAATCCTGTTCCGTTCTGGATTGTAGGTGGTTGAGGCCAGGTGCCCGGCAGAGGGCGTTGGGCGAACAGGATGGCCTGTTTCCAAAGGTGAGTAAAGTCAGCTGCCCAGGTGCCTGATGTCAGTTTGTAGGAGGCCTTTGGCCCTCCATGGGAAGCCAGGCTTCCTGCTTGTGGCAGCTTGCATCTGGAAGAAATCCTGTTCCGTTCGGGATTGTAGGTGGCCGGAGCTGGGTGCCCGGATGAGGGAGTTGGGCAAAAAGGATGGCCTGTTTCCAGGGGTAAGTAAATTCAGCTACCCTGGTGCCTGATGTCAGTTTGTAGGAGGCCTTTGACCTTCCAAGGGAAGCTAGTCTTCCAGTTTGTGGCAGCTTGCATCTGGAAGAAATCCTGTTCCGTTCGGGATTGTAGGTGGCTGAGGCCTGGTGCCTGGCAGAAGGAGTTGGGAACAAAGGATGGCCTGTTTCCAGGGCTAAGTAAAGTCAGCTGCCCAGGTGCCTGGTGTCAGTTTGTAGGAGGCCTTTGGCCCTCCAAGGGAAGATAGACTTCCAGTTTGTGGCAGCTTGCATCTGGAAGAAATCCTGTTCCGTTCGGGATTGTAGGTGGCCTAGGCCAGGTGCCCGGCAGAGGGAGTTGGGCACAAAGGATGGCCTGTTTCCAGGGGTAAGTAAAGTCAGCTGCCCAGGTGCCTGATGTCAGTTTATAGGAGGCCTTTGGCCCTCCCAGGGAAGCTAGTCTTCCAGTTTGTGGCAGCTTGCATCTGGAAGAAATCCTGTTCCGTTCGGGATTGTAGGTGGCCGGAGCCGGGTGCCCGGCTGAGGGAGATGGAAAAAAAGGATTGCCTGTTTCCAGGGGTAAGTAAAGTCAGCTGCCCAGGTGCCTGATGTCAGTTTGTAGGAGGCCTTTGGCCCTCCATGGGAAGCCAGGCTTCCTGCTTCTGGCAGCTTGCATCTGGAAGAAATCCTGTTCCGTTCGGGATTGTAGGTGGCCGGAGCCGGGTGCCCGGCTGAGGGAGATGGAAAAAATTGATGGCCTGTTTCCAGGGGTAAGTAAAGTCAGCTTCCCAGGTGCCTGATGTCAGTTTGTAGGAGGCCTTTGGCCCTCCATGGGAAGCTAGTCTTCCAGTTTGTGGCAGCTTGCATCTGGAAGAAATCCTGTTCCGTTCGGGATTGTAGGCGGCAGAGGCCTGGTGCCCGGCAGAAGGAGTTGGGAACAAAGGATGGCCTGTTTCCAGGGGTAAGTAAAGTCAGCTGCCTAGGTGCCTGATGTCAGTTTATAGGAGGCTTTTGACCTTCCAAGGGAAGTAAGTCTTCCAGTTTGTGGCAGCTTGCATCTGGAAGAAATCCTGTTCCGTTCGGGATTGTAGGTGGCTGAGGCCTGGTGCCCGGCAGAAGGAGTTGGGAACAAAGGATGGCCTGTTTCCAGGGGTAAGTAAAGTCAGCTGCCCAGGTGCCTGATGTCAGTTTGTAGGAGGCCTTTGGCCCTCCAAGGGAAGTTAGTCTTCCAGCTTGTGGCAGCTTGCATCCGGAAAAAATCCTGTTCCGTTCGGGATTGTAGGTGGCCGAGGCCCGGTGCCCGGCAGAGGGAGTTGGGCACAAAGGATGGCCTGTTTCCAGGGGTAAGTAAAGTCAGCTGCCCAGGTGCTTGATGTCAGTTTGTAGGAGGCCTTTGGCCCTCCATGGGAAGCCAGGCTTCCTGCTTGTGGCAGCTTGCATCTGGAAGAAATCCTGTTCCGTTCGGGATTGTAGGTGGCCGGAGCCGGGTGCCCGGCTGAAGGAGTTAGGAACAAAGGATGGCCTGTTTCCAGGGGTAAGTAAAGTCACCTGCCCAGGTGCCTGGTGTCAGTTTGTAGGAGGCCTTTGGCCCTCCAAGGGAGGTTAGTCTTCCAGCTTGTGGCAGCTTGCATCCTTAAAAAATCCTGTTCCGTTCGGGATTGTAGGTGGCCGAGGCCAGGTGCCCGGCAGAGGGAGTAGGGCACAATGGATGGCCTGTTTCCAGGGGTAAGTAAAGTCAGCTGCCCAGGTGCCTGATGTCAGTTTGTAGGAGGCCTTTGGCCCTCCATGGGAAGCCAGGCTTCCTGCTTGTGGCAGCTTGCATCTGGAAGAAATCCTGTTCCGTTCGGGATTGTAGGTGGCCGGAGCTGGGTGCCCGGCTGAGGGCGTTGGGAACAAAGGATGGCCTGTTTCCAGGGGTAAGTAAAGTCAGCTGCCCAGGTGCCTGATGTCAGTCTGTCGGAGGCCTTTGTCTTTCCATGGGAAGCTAGTCTTCCAGTTTGTGGCAGCTTGCATCTGGAAGAAATCCTGTTCCGTTGGGGATTGTAGGTGGCTGAAGCCTAATGCCCGGCAGAAGGAGTAGGGAACAAAGGATGGCCTGTTTCCAGGGGTAAGTAAATTCAGCTACCCTGGTGCCTGATGTCAGTTTGTAGGAGGCCTTTGACCTTCCAAGGGAAGCTAGTCTTCCAGTTTGTGGCAGCTTGTATCTGGAAGAAATCCTGTTCCGTTCGGGATTGTAGGTGGCTGAGGCCTGGTGCCTGGCAGAAGGAGTTGGGAACAAAGGATGGCCTGTTTCCAGGGCTAAGTAAAGTCAGCTGCCCAGGTGCCTGGTGTCAGTTTGTAGGAGGCCTTTGGCCCTCCAAGGGAAGATAGTCTTCCAGTTTGTGGCAGCTTGCATCTGGAAGAAATCCTGTTCCGTTCGGGATTGTAGGTGGCCTAGGCCAGGTGCCCGGCAGAGGGAGTTGGGCACAAAGGATGGCCTGTTTCCAGGGGTAAGTAAAGTCAGCTGCCCAGGTGCCTGATGTCAGTTTATAGGAGGCCTTTGGCCCTCCCAGGGAAGCTAGTCTTCCAGTTTGTGGCAGCTTGCATCTGGAAGAAATCCTGTTCCGTTCGGGATTGTAGGTGGCTGAAGCCGGGTGCCCGGCAGAGGGAATTGGGAAAAAAGGATTGCCTGTTTCCAGGGGTAAGTAAAGTCAGCTGCCCAGGTGCCTGATGTCAGTTTGTAGGAGGCCTTTGGCCCTCCATGGGAAGCCAGGCTTCCGGCTTCTGGCAGCTTGCATCTGGAAGAAATCCTGTTCCGTTCGGGATTGTAGGTGGCCGGAGCCGGGTGCCCGGCTGAGGGAGATGGAAAAAATTGATGGCCTGTTTCCAGGGGTAAGTAAAGTCAGCTTCCCAGGTGCCTGATGTCAGTTTGTAGGAGGCCTTTGGCCCTCCATGGGAAGCTAGTCTTCCAGTTTGTGGCAGCTTGCATCTGGAAGAAATCCTGTTCCGTTCGGGATTGTAGGCGGCAGAGGCCTGGTGCCCGGCAGAAGGAGTTGGGAACAAAGGATGGCCTGTTTCCAGGGGTAAGTAAAGTCAGCTGCCTAGGTGCCTGATGTCAGTTTGTAGGAGGCTTTTGACCTTCCAAGGGAAGTAAGTCTTCCAGTTTGTGGCAGCTTGCATCTGGAAGAAATCCTGTTCCGTTCGGGATTGTAGGTGGCTGAGGCCTGGTGCCCGGCAGAAGGAGTTGGGAACAAAGGATGGCCTGTTTCCAGGGGTAAGTAAAGTCAGCTGCCCAGGTGCCTGATGTCAGTTTGTAGGAGGCCTTTGGCCCTCCAAGGGAAGTTAGTCTTCCAGCTTGTGGCAGCTTGCATCCGGAAAAAATCCTGTTCCGTTCGGGATTGTAGGTGGCCGAGGCCCGGTGCCCGGCAGAGGGAGTTGGGCACAAAGGATGGCCTGTTTCCAGGGGTAAGTAAAGTCAGCTGCCCAGGTGCTTGATGTCAGTTTGTAGGAGGCCTTTGGCCCTCCATGGGAAGCCAGGCTTCCTGCTTGTGGCAGCTTGCATCTGGAAGAAATCCTGTTCCGTTCGGGATTGTAGGTGGCCGGAGCCGGGTGCCCGGCTGAAGGAGTTGGGAACAAAGGATGGCCTGTTTCCAGGGGTAAGTAAAGTCACCTGCCCAGGTGCCTGGTGTCAGTTTGTAGGAGGCCTTTGGCCCTCCAAGGGAGGTTAGTCTTCCAGCTTGTGGCAGCTTGCATCCTTAAAAAATCCTGTTCCGTTCGGGATTGTAGGTGGCCGAGGCCAGGTGCCCGGCAGAGGGAGTAGGGCACAATGGATGGCCTGTTTCCAGGGGTAAGTAAAGTCAGCTGCCCAGGTGCCTGATGTCAGTTTGTAGGAGGCCTTTGGCCCTCCATGGGAAGCCAGGCTTCCTGCTTGTGGCAGCTTGCATCTGGAAGAAATCCTGTTCCGTTCGGGATTGTAGGTGGCCGGAGCTGGGTGCCCGGCTGAGGGCGTTGGGAACAAAGGATGGCCTGTTTCCAGGGGTAAGTAAAGTCAGCTGCCCAGGTGCCTGATGTCAGTCTGTCGGAGGCCTTTGTCTTTCCATGGGAAGCTAGTCTTCCAGTTTGTGGCAGCTTGCATCTGGAAGAAATCCTGTTCCGTTGGGGATTGTAGGTGGCTGAAGCCTAATGCCCGGCAGAAGGAGTAGGGAACAAAGGATGGCCTGTTTCCAGGGGTAAGTAAAGTCAGCTGCCCAGGTGCCTGATGTCAGTTTGTAGGAGGCCTTTGACCTTCCAAGGGAAGTAAGTCTTCCAGTTTGTGGCAGCTTGCATCTGGAAGAAATCCTGTTCCGTTCAGAATTGTAGGTGGCTGAGGCCTGGTGCCTGGCAGAAGGAGTTGGGAACAAAGGATGGCCTGTTTCCAGGGGTAAGTAAAGTCAGCTGCCCAAGTGCCTGGTGTCAGTTTGTAGGAGGCCTTTGGCCCTCCAAGGGAAGTAAGTCTTACTGCTTGTGGCAGATTGCATCTGGAAGAAATCCTGTTCCGTTCGGGATTGTAGGTGGCCGAGGCCAGGTGCCCGGCAGAGGGAGTAGGGCACAAACGATGGCCTGTTTCCAGGGGTAAGTAAAGTCAACTGCCCAGGTGCTTGATGTCAGTTTGTAGGAGGCCTTTGGCCCTCCAAGGGAAGTAAGTCTTCCTGCTTGTGGCAGATTGCATCTGGAAGAAATCCTGTTCCGTTCGGGATTGTAGGTGGCTGAGGCCTGGCGTCCAGCAGAGGCAGTTGGGCACAAAGGATGGCCTGTTTCAAGGGGTAAGTAATGTCAGCTGCCCAGGTGCCTGATGTGAGTTTATAGGTAGCCTTTGGCCTTCCCAGGGAAGTAAGTCATCCAGTTTGTGGCAGCTTGCATCTGGAAGAAATCCTGTTCCGTTCGGGATTGTAGGTGGCTGAGGCCTGGTGCCCTGAAGAAGGAGTTGGGAACAAAGGATGGCCTGTTTCCAGGGGTAAGTAAAGGCAGCTGCCCAGGTGCTTGATGTCAGTTTGTTGGAGGCCTTTGGCCGTCCAAGGCAAGCAAGTCTTCCAGTTTGTAGCAGCTTGCATCTGGAAGAAATCCTGTTCCGTTCGGGATTGTAGGTGGCCGAGGCCAGGTGCCCGGCAGAGGGAGTTGGGAACAAAGGATGGCCTGTTTCCAGGGGTAAGTAAAGTCAGCTGCCCAGGTGCCTGATGTCAGTTTGTAGGAGGCCTTTGGCCCTCCATGGGAGGCCAATCATCCTGCTTGTGACAGCTTGCATTTGGAAGAAATCTTGTTCCGTTCAGGATTGTAGGTGGCCGGAGCTGGGCGCCCGGCTTAGGGAGATGGAGAAAAATTATGGCCTGTTTCCAGGGGTAAGTAAAGTCAGCTGCCCAGGTGCCTGATGTCAGTTTGTAGGAGGCCTTTGGCCCTCCAAGGGAAGCTAGTCTTCCAGTTTGTGGCAGCTTGCATCTGGAAGAAATCCTGTTCCGTTCGGAATTGTAGGTGGCCAAGGCCAGGTCCCCGGCAGAGGGAGTTGGGCACAAAGGATGGCCTGTTTCCAGGGGTAAGTAAAGTCAGCTGCCCAGGTGCCTGATGTCAGTTTGTCGGAGGCCTTTGGCCCTCCATGGGAAGCTAGTCTTCCAGTTTGTGGCAGCTTGCATCTGGAAGAAATCCTGTTCCGTTCGCGATTGTAGGTGGCTGAGGCTTGGTGTCCGGCAGAAGGAGTTGGGAACAAAGGATGGCCTGTTTCCAGGGGTAAGTAAAGTCAGCTGCCCAGGTGCCTGGTGTCAGTTTGTAGGAGGCCTTTGGCCCTCCAAGGGAAATAAGTCTCCCAGTTTGTGGCAGCTTGCATCTGGAAGAAATGCCGTTCCGTTCGGGATTGTAGGTGGCCAAAGCCAGGTGCCCGGCTGAGGTAGTAGGGCACAAAGGATGGCCTGTTTCCAGGGGTAAGTAAAGTCAGCTGCCCAGGTGCCTGATGTCAGTTTGTAGGAGACCTTTGGCCCTCCAAGGCAAGCAAGTCTTCCAGCTTGTGGAAGCTTGCATCTGGAAGAAATCCTGTTCCGTTCTGGATTGTAGGTGGTTGAGGCCAGGTGCCCGGCAGAGGGCGTTGGGCGAACAGGATGGCCTGTTTCCAAAGGTAAGTAAAGTCAGCTGCCCAGGTGCCTGATGTCAGTTTGTAGGAGGCCTTTGGCCCTCCATGGGAAGCCAGGCTTCCTGCTTGTGGCAGCTTGCATCTGGAAGAAATCCTGTTCCGTTCGGGATTGTAGGTGGCCGGAGCTGGGTGCCCGGATGAGGGAGTTGGGCGAAAAGGATGGCCTGTTTCCAGGGGTAAGTAAATTCAGCTGCCCAGGTGCCTGATGTCAGTTTGTAGGAGGCCTTTGACCTTCCAAGGGAAGCTAGTCTTCCAGTTTGTGGCAGCTTGCATCTGGAAGAAATCCTGTTCCGTTCGGGATTGTAGGTGGCTGAGGCCTGGTGCCTGGCAGAAGGAGTTGGGAACAAAGGATGGCCTGTTTCCAGGGCTAAGTAAAGTCAGCTGCCCAGGTGCGTGGTGTCAGTTTGTAGGAGGCCTTTGGCCCTCCAAGGGAAGATAGTCTTCCAGTTTGTGGCAGCTTGCATCTGGAAGAAATCCTGTTCCGTTCGGGATTGTAGGTGGCCTAGGCCAGGTGCCCGGCAGAGGGAGTTGGGCACAAAGGATGGCCTGTTTCCAGGGGTAAGTAAAGTCAGCTGCCCAGGTGCCTGATGTCAGTTTATAGGAGGCCTTTGGCCCTCCCAGGGAAGCTAGTCTTCCAGTTTGTGGCAGCTTGCATCTGGAAGAAATCCTGTTCCGTTCGGGATTGTAGGTGGCCGGAGCCGGGTGCCCGGCTGAGGGAGATGGAAAAAAAGGATTGCCTGTTTCCAGGGGTAAGTAAAGTCAGCTGCCCAGGTGCCTGGTGTCAGTTTGTAGGAGGCCTTTGGCCCTCCATGGGAAGCAAGTCTTCCAGCTTCTGGCAGCTTGCATCTGGAAGAAATCCTGTTTTGTTCGGGATTGTAGGAGGCTGAGGCCAGGTGCCCGGCAGAGGGAGTTGGGCGAAAAGGATGGCCTTTTTCAAGGGGTAAGTAAAGTCAGCTGCCCAAATGCCTGATGTCAGTTTGTAGGAGGCCTTTGGCCCTCATTGGGAAGCCAGGCTTCCTGCTTGTGGCAGCTTGCATCTGGAAGAAATCCTGTTCCGTTCGGGATTGTAGGTGGTTGAGGCCAGGTGCCCGGCAGAGGCAGTTGGGCACAAAGGATGGCCTGTTTCCAGGGATAAGTAAAGTCAGCTGCCCAGGTGCCTGGTGTCAGTTTGTAGGAGGCCTTTGACCTTCCAAGGGAAGCTAGTCTTTCAGTTTGTGGCAGCTTGCATCTGGAAGAAATCCTGTTCCGATCGGGATTGTAGCTGGCCGGAGCTGGGTGCCCAGCTGAGGGAGTTGGGCAAAAAGGATGGCCTGTTTCCAGGGGTAAGTAAAGTCAGCTGCCCAGGTGCCTGATGTCAGTTTGTAGGAGGCCTTTGGCCCTCCATGGGAAGCCAGGCTTCCTGCTTGTGGCAGCTTGCATCTGGAAGAAATCCTGTTCCGTTCGGGATTGTAGGTGGTTGAGGCCAGGTGCCCGGCAGAGGCAGTTGGGCACAAAGGATGGCCTGTTTCCAGGGGTAAGTAAAGTCAGCTGCCCAGGTGCCTGGTGTCAGTTTGTAGGAGGCCTTTGACCTTCCAAGGGAAGCTAGTCTTTCAGTTTGTGGCAGCTTGCATCTGGAAGAAATCCTGTTCCGTTCGGGATTGTAGGTGGCTGAAGCCTGGTCCCCGGCAGAAGGAGTTGGGCACAAATGATGGCCTATTTCCAGGGGTAAGTAAAGTCAGCTGCCCAGGTGCCTGATGTCAGTTTGTAGGAGGCCTTTGGCCCTCCATGGGAATCCAGGCTTCCTGCTTGTGGCAGCTTGCATCTGGAAGAAATCCTGTTCCGTTCGGGATTGTAGCTGGCCGGAGCTGGGTGCCCAGCTGAGGGAGTTGGGCAAAAAGGATGGCCTGTTTCCAGGGGTAAGTAAAGTCAGCTGCCCAGGTGCCTGATTTCAGTTTGTAGGAGGCCTTTGACCTTCCAAGGTAAGTAAGTCTTCCAGTTTGTGGCAGCTTGCATCTGGAAGAAATCCTGTTCCGTTCGGGATTGTAGGTGGCTGAAGCCTGGTGCACGGCAGAAGGAGTTGGGAAAAAAGGATGGCCTGTTTCCAGGGGTAAGTAAAGTCAGCTGCCCAGGTGCCTGATGTCAGTTTATACGAGGCCTTTGGCCCTCCAAGGGAAGCTAGTCTTCCAGTTTGTGGCAGCTTGCATCTGGAAGAAATCCTGTTCCGTTCGGAATTGTAGGTGGCCGAGGCCAGGTGCCCGGCAGAGGGAGTTGGGCACAAAGGATGGCCTGTTTCCAGGGGTAAGTTATGTCAGCTGCCCAGGTGCCTGATGTCAGTTTATAGGAGGCCTTTGGCCTTCCCAGGGAACGAAGTCTTCCAGTTTGTGGCAGCTTGCATCTGGAAGAAATCCTGTTCCGTTCGGGATTGTAGGTGTCTGAGGCCTGGTTCCCGGCAGAAGGAGTTGGGAACAAAGGATGGCCTGTTTCCAGGGGTAAGTAAAGTCAGCTGCCCAGGTGCCTGATGTCAGTTTGTAGGAGGCCTTTGGCCCTCAGGGGGAAGCTAGTCTTCCAGTTTGTGGCAGCTTGCATCTGGAAGAAATCCTGTTCCGTTCGGGATTGTAGGTGGCCGAGGCCAGGTGCCCGGCTGAGGGAGTTTGGCACAAAGGATGGCCTGTTTCCAGGGGTAAGTAAAGTCAGCTGCCCAGGTGCCTGATGTCAGTTTGTAGGAGGCCTTTGGCCCTCCATGGGAAGCCAGGCTTCCTGCTTGCGGCAGCTTGCATTTGGAAGAAATCCTGTTCCGTTCAGGATTGTAGGTGTCCGGAGCCGGGTGCCCGGCTTAGGGAGATGGAAAAAAAGGATGGCCTGTTTCCAGGGGTAAGTAAAGTCAGCTGCCCAGGTGCCTGATGTCAGTTTGTAGGAGGCCTTTGGCCCTCCATGGGAAGTCAGGCTTCCTGCTTGTGGCAGCTTGCATCTGGAATAAATCCTGTTCCGTTCGGGATTGTAGCTGGCCGGAGCTGGGTTCCCAGCTGAGGGAGTTGGGCAAAAAGG
The DNA here is from genome assembly GCF_029207755.1 of Chamaea fasciata. Lineage (NCBI taxonomy): Eukaryota > Metazoa > Chordata > Aves > Passeriformes > Sylviidae > Chamaea > Chamaea fasciata. The sequence continues at coordinate 61,289 of NW_027094467.1, forward strand.
ATGGCCTGTTTCCAGGGGTAAGTAAAGTCAGCTGCCCAGGTGCCTGATGTCAGTTTGTAGGAGGCCTTTGGCCCTCCATGGGAAGCCAGGCTTCCTGCTTGTGGCAGCTTGCATCTGGAAGAAATCCTGTTCCGTTCGGGATTGTAGGTGGCCGGAGCTGGGTGCCCGGCTGAGGGAGTTGGGCAAAAAGGATGGCCTGTTTCCAGGGGTAAGTAAAGTCAGCTGCCCAGATGCCTGATGTCAGTTTGTAGGAGGCCTATGACCTTCCAAGGGAAGTAAGTCTTTCAGTTTGTGGCAGCTTGCATCTGGAAGAAAACCTGTTCCGTTCGGGATTGTAGGTGGCTGAGGCCTGGTGCCCGGCAGAAGGAGTTGGGCAAAAAAGGATGGCCTGTTTCCAGGGGTAAGAAAAGTCAGCTGCCCAGGTGCCTGGTGTCAGTTTGTAGGAGGCCTTTGGCCCTCCAAGGGAATTAAGTCTTCCAGTTTGTGGCAGCTGGCATCTGGAAGAAATCCTGTTCCGTTCGGGATTATAGGTGGCCGGAACTGGGTGCCCGGCTTAGGGAGATGGAAAAAAAGGATGGCCTGTTTCCAGGGGTAAGTAAAGTCAGCTGCCCAGGTGCCTGATGTCAGTTTGTAGGAGGCCTTTGACGTTCCAAGGGAAGTAAGACTTCCAGTTTGTGGCAGCTTGCATCTGGAAGAAATCCTGTTCCGTTCGGGATTGTAGGTGACCGAGGCCAGGTGCCCGGCTGAGGGAGTTGGGCACAAAGGATGGCCTCTTTCCAGGGGTAAGTAAAGTCAGCTGCCCAGGTGCCTGATGTCAGTTTGTAGGAGGCCTTTGGCCCTCCATGGGAAGCCAGGCTTCCTGCTTGTGGCAGCTTGCATCTGGAAGAAATCCTGTTCCGTTCGGGATTGTAGGTGGCCGGAGCAGGGTGCCCGGCTGAGGGCGTTGGGAGCAAAGGATGGCCTGTTTCCAGGGGTAAGTAAAGTCAGCTGCCCAGGTGCCTGATGTCAGTTTGTCGGAGGCCTTTGTCTTTCCATGGGAAGCTAGTCTTCCAGTTTGTGGCAGCTTGCATCTGGAAGAAATCCTGTTCCGTTCGGGATTGTAGGTGGCTGAAGCCTAATGCCCGGCAGAAGGAGTTGGGAACAAAGGATGGCCTGTTTCCAGGGGTAAGTAAAGTCAGCTGCCCAGGTGCCTGATGTCAGTTTGTAGAAGACCTTTGACCTTCCAAGGGAAGTAAGTCTTCCAGTTTGTGGCAGCTTGCATCTGGAAGAAATCCTGTTCCGTTCGTGATTGTAGGTGGCTGAGGCCTGGTGTCCGGCAGAAGGAGTTGGGAACAAAGGATGGCCTGTTTCCAGGGGTAAGTAAAGTCAGCTGCCCAGGTGCTTGATGTCAGTTTGTAGGAGGCCTTTGGCCCTCCAAGGGAAGCTAGTCTTCCAGTTTGTGGCAGCTTGCATCTGGAAGAAATCCTGTTCCGTTCGGAATTGTAGGTGGCCAAGGCCAGGTCCCCGGCAGAGGGAGTTGGGCACAAAGGATGGCCTGTTTCCAGGGGTAAGTAAAGTCAGCTGCCCAGGTGCCTGATTTCAGTTTGTCGGAGGCCTTTGGCCCTCCATGGGAAGCTAGTCTTCCAGTTTGTGGCAGCTTGCATCTGGAAGAAATCCTGTTCCGTTCGCGATTGTAGGTGGTTGAGGCCAGGTGCCCGGCAGAAAGCGTTGGGCGAACAGGATGGCCTGTTTCCAAAGGTAAGTAAAGTTAGCTGCCCAGGTGCCTGATGTCAGTTTGTTGGAGGCCTTTGGCCCTCCATGGGAAGCCAGGCTTCCTGCTTGTGGCAGCTTGCATCTGGAAGAAATCCTGTTCCGTTCGGGATTGTAGGTGGCCGGAGCTGGGTGCCCGGATGAGGGAGTATGGCAAAAAGGATGGCCTGTTTCCAGGGGTAAGTAAATTCAGCTGCCCAGGTGCCTGATGTCAGTTTGTAGGAGGCCTTTGACCTTCCAAGGGAAGCTAGTCTTCCAGTTTGTGGCAGCTTGCATCTGGAAGAAATCCTGTTCCGTTCGGGATTGTAGGTGGCTGAGGCCTGGTGCCCGGCAGAAGGAGTTGGGAACAAAGGATGGCCTGTTTCCAGGGGTAAGTAAAGTCAGCTGCCCAGGTGCCTGGTGTCAGTTTGTAGGAGGCTATTGGCCCTCCAAGGGAAGATAGTCTTCCAGTTTGTGGCAGCTTGCATCTGGAAGAAATCCTGTTCCGTTCGGGATTGTAGGTGGCCGGATCCGGGTACCCGGCTGAGGGAGATGGAAAAAAAGGATTGCCTGTTTCCAGGGGTAAGTAAATTCAGCTGCCCAGGTGCCTGGTGTCAGTTTGTAGGAGGCCTTTGGCCCTCCATGGGAAGCAAGTCTTCCAGCTTCTGGCAGCTTGCATCTGGAAGAAATCCTGTTTTGTTCGGGATTGTAGGAGGCTGAGGCCAGGTGCCCGGCAGAGGGAGTTGGGCGAAAAGGATGGCCTTTTTCAAGGGGTAAGTAAAGTCAGCTGCCCAGGTGCCTGATGTCAGTTTGTAGGAGGCCTTTGGCCCTCCATGGGAAGCCAGGCTTCCTGCTTGTGGCAGCTTGCATGTGGAAGAAATCCTGTTCCGTTCGGGATTGTAGGTGGTTGAGGCCAGGTGCCCGGCAGAGGCAGTTGGGCACAAAGGATGGCCTGTTTCCAGGGGTAAGTAAAGTCAGCTGCCCAGGTGCCTGGTGTCAGTTTGTAAGAGGCCTTTGACCTTCCAAGGGAAGCTAGTCTTTCAGTTTGTGGCAGCTTGCATCTGGAAGAAATCCTGTTCCGTTCGGGATTGTAGGTCGTTGAGGCCAGGTGCCCGGCAGAGGGCGTTGGGCGAACAGGATGGCCTGTTTCCAAAGGTTAGTAAAGTTAGCTGCCCAGGTGCCTGATGTCAGTTTGTAGGAGGCCTTTGGCCCTCCATGGGAAGCCAGGCTTCCTGCTTGTGGCAGCTTGCATCTGGAAGAAATCCTGTTCCGTTCGGGATTGTAGGTGGCCGGAGCTGGGTGCCCGGATGAGGGAGTATGGCAAAAAGGATGGCCTGTTTCAAGGGGTAAGTAAATTCAGCTGCCCAGGTGCCTGATGTCAGTTTGTAGGAGGCCTTTGACCTTCCAAGGGAAGCTAGTCTTCCAGTTTGTGGCAGCTTGCATCTGGAAGAAATCCTGTTCCGTTCGGGATTGTAGGTGGCTGAGGCCTGGTGCCCGGCAGAAGGAGTTGGGAACAAAGGATGGCCTGTTTCCAGGGGTAAGTAAAGTCAGCTGCCCAGGTGCCTGGTGTCAGTTTGTAGGAGGCTATTGGCCCTCCAAGGGAAGCAAGTCTTCCAGTTTGTGGCAGCTTGCATCTGGAAGAAATCCTGTTCCGTTCGGGATTGTAGGTGGCCGGAGCCGGGTGCCCGGCTGAGGGAGATGGAAAAAAAGGATTGCCTGTTTCCAGGGGTAAGTAAATTCAGCTGCCCAGGTGCCTGGTGTCAGTTTGTAGGAGGCCTTTGGCCCTCCATGGGAAGCAAGTCTTCCAGCTTCTGGCAGCTTGCATCTGGAAGAAATCCTGTTTTGTTCGGGATTGTAGGAGGCTGAGGCCAGGTGCCCGGCAGAGGGAGTTGGGCGAAAAGGATGGCCTTTTTCAAGGGGTAAGTAAAGTCAGCTGCCCAGGTGCCTGATGTCAGTTTGTAGGAGGCCTTTGGCCCTCCATGGGAAGCCAGGCTTCCTGCTTGTGGCAGCTTGCATGTGGAAGAAATCCTGTTCTGTTCGGGATTGTAGGTGGTTGAGGCCAGGTGCCCGGCAGAGGCAGTTGGGCACAAAGGATGGCCTGTTTCCAGGGGTAAGTAAAGTCAGCTGCCCAGGTGCCTGGTGTCAGTTTGTAAGAGGCCTTTGACCTTCCAAGGGAAGCTAGTCTTTCAGTTTGTGGCAGCTTGCATCTGGAAGAAATCCTGTTCCGTTCGGGATTGTAGGTGGCTGAAGCCTGGTGCCCGGCAGAAGGAGTTGGGCACAAATGATGGCCTATTTCCAGGGGTAAGTAAAGTCAGCTGCCCAGGTGCCTGATGTCAGTTTGTAGGAGGCCTTTGGCCCTCCATGGGAAACCAGGCTTCCTGCTTGTGGCAGCTTGCATCTGGAAGAAATCCTGTTCCGTACGGGATTGTAGCTGGCCGGAGCTGGGTGCCCAGCTGAGGGAGTTGGGCAAAAAGGATGGCCTTTTTCCAGGGGTAAGTAAAGTCTGCTGCCCAGGTGCCTGATGTCAGTTTGTAGGAGGCCTTTGGCCCTCCATGGGAAGCCAGGCTTCCTGTTTGTGGCAGCTTGCATCTGGAAGAAATCCTGTTCCGTTCGGGATTGTAGGTGGTTGAGGTCAGGTTCTGGCAGAGGCAGTTGGGCACAAAGGATGGCCTGTTTCCAGGGGTAAGTAAAGTCAGCTGCCCAGGTGCCTGGTGTCAGTTTGTAGGAGGCCTTTGACCTTCCAAGGGAAGCTAGTCTTTCAGTTTGTGGCAGCTTGCATCTGGAAGAAATCCTGTTCCGTTCGGGATTGTAGGTGGCTGAGGCCTGGTGCCCGGCAGAAGGAGTTGGGAACAAAGGATGGCCCGTTTCCAGGGGTAAGTAAAGTCACCTGCCCAGGTGCCTGGTGTCAGTTTGTTGGAGGCCTTTGGCCCTCCAAGGGAAGATAGTCTTCCACTTTGTGGCAGCTTGCATCTGGAAGAAATCCTGTTCCGTTCGGGATTGTAGGTGGCCGAGGCCAGGTGCCCGGCTGAGGGAGTTTGGCACAAAGGATGGCCTGTTTCCAGGGGTAAGTAAAGTCAGCTGCCCAGGTGCCTGATATCAGTTTGTAGGAGGCCTTTGACCTTCCAAGGGAAGTAAGTCTTCCAGCTTGTGGCAGCTTTCATCTGGAAGAAATCCTGTTCCGTTCGCGATTGTATGTGGCTGAGGACAGGTGCCCGGCTGAGGGAGTTTGGCACAAAGGATGGCCTGTTTCCAGGGGTAAGTAAAGTCAGCTGCCCAGGTGCCTGATGTCAGTTTGTAGGAGGCCTTTGGCCCTCCATGGGAAGTCAGGCTTCCTGCTTGTGGCAGCTTGCATCTGGAAGAAATCCTGTTCCGTTCGGGCTTGTAGCTGGCCGGAGCTGGGTTCCCAGCTGAGGGAGTTGGGCAAAAAGGATGGCCTGTTTCCAGGGGTAAGTAAAGTCAGCTGCCCAGGTGCCTGATTTCAGTTTGTACGAGGCCTTTGACCTTCCAAGGTAAGTAAGTCGTCCAGTTTGTGGCAGCTTACATCTGGAAGAAATCCTGTTCCGTTCGGGATTGTAGGTGGCTGAGGCCTGGTGCATGCAGAAGGAGTTGGGAAAAAAGGATGGCCTGTTTCCAGGGGTAAGTAAAGTCAGCTGCCCAGGTGCCTGATGTCAGTTTGTAGGAGGCCTTTGGCCCTCCATGGGAAGCCAGGCTTCCTGCTTGTGGCAGCTTGCATCTGGAAGAAATCCTGTTCCGTTCGGGATTGTAGGTAGCCGGAGCTGGGTGCCCGGCTGAGGGAGTTGGGCAAAAAGGATGGCCTGTTTCCAGGGGTAAGTAAAGTCAGCTGCCCAGATGCCTGATGTCAGTTTGTAGGAGGCCTATGACCTTCCAAGGGAAGTAAGTCTTTCAGTTTGTGGCAGCTTGCATCTGGAAGAAATCCTGTTCCGTTCGGGATTGTAGGTGGCTGAGGCCTGGTGCCCGGCAGAAGGAGTTGGGAACAAAGGATGGCCTGTTTCCAGGGGTAAGAAAAGTCAGCTGCCCAGGTGCCTGGTGTCAGTTTGTAGGAGGCCTTTGGCCCTCCAAGGGAATTAAGTCTTCCAGTTTGTGGCAGCTGGCATCTGGAAGAAATCCTGTTCCGTTCGGGATTGTAGGTGGCCAGGACTGGGTGCCCGGCTTAGGGAGATGGAAAAAAAGGATGGCCTGTTTCCAGGGGTAAGTAAAGTCAGCTGCCCAGGTGCCTGATGTCAGTTTGTAGGAGGCCTTTGACGTTCCAAGGGAAGTAAGACTTCCAGTTTGTGGCAGCTTGCATCTGGAAGAAATCCTGTTCCGTTCGGGATTGTAGGTGACCGAGGCCAGGTGCCCGGCTGAGGGAGTTGGGCACAAAGGATGGCCTCTTTCCAGGGGTAAGTAAAGTCAGCTGCCCAGGTGCCTGATGTCAGTTTGTAGGAGGCCTTTGGCCCTCCATGGGAAGCCAGGCTTCCTGCTTGTGGCAGCTTGCATCTGGAAGAAATCCTGTTCCGTTCGGGATTGTAGGTGGCCGGAGCTGGGTGCCCGGATGAGGGAGTATGGCAAAAAGGATGGCCTGTTTCCAGGGGTAAGTAAATTCAGCTGCCCAGGTGCCTGATGTCAGTTTGTAGGAGGCCTTTGACCTTCCAAGGGAAGCTAGTCTTCCAGTTTGTGGCAGCTTGCATCTGGAAGAAATCCTGTTCCGTTCGGGATTGTAGGTGGCTGAGGCCTGGTGCCCGGCAGAAGGAGTTGGGAACAAAGGATGGCCTGTTTCCAGGGGTAAGTAAAGTCAGCTGCCCAGGTGCCTGGTGTCAGTTTGTAGGAGGCTATTGGCCCTCCAAGGGAAGATAGTCTTCCAGTTTGTGGCAGCTTGCATCTGGAAGAAATCCTGTTCCGTTCGGGATTGTAGGTGGCCGGATCCGGGTACCCGGCTGAGGGAGATGGAAAAAAAGGATTGCCTGTTTCCAGGGGTAAGTAAATTCAGCTGCCCAGGTGCCTGGTGTCAGTTTGTAGGAGGCCTTTGGCCCTCCATGGGAAGCAAGTCTTCCAGCTTCTGGCAGCTTGCATCTGGAAGAAATCCTGTTTTGTTCGGGATTGTAGGAGGCTGAGGCCAGGTGCCCGGCAGAGGGAGTTGGGCGAAAAGGATGGCCTTTTTCAAGGGGTAAGTAAAGTCAGCTGCCCAGGTGCCTGATGTCAGTTTGTAGGAGGCCTTTGGCCCTCCATGGGAAGCCAGGCTTCCTGCTTGTGGCAGCTTGCATGTGGAAGAAATCCTGTTCCGTTCGGGATTGTAGGTGGTTGAGGCCAGGTGCCCGGCAGAGGCAGTTGGGCACAAAGGATGGCCTGTTTCCAGGGGTAAGTAAAGTCAGCTGCCCAGGTGCCTGGTGTCAGTTTGTAAGAGGCCTTTGACCTTCCAAGGGAAGCTAGTCTTTCAGTTTGTGGCAGCTTGCATCTGGAAGAAATCCTGTTCCGTTCGGGATTGTAGGTGGTTGAGGCCAGGTGCCCGGCAGAGGGCGTTGGGCGAACAGGATGGCCTGTTTCCAAAGGTTAGTAAAGTTAGCTGCCCAGGTGCCTGATGTCAGTTTGTAGGAGGCCTTTGGCCCTCCATGGGAAGCCAGGCTTCCTGCTTGTGGCAGCTTGCATCTGGAAGAAATCCTGTTCCGTTCGGGATTGTAGGTGGCCGGAGCTGGGTGCCCGGATGAGGGAGTATGGCAAAAAGGATGGCCTGTTTCCAGGGGTAAGTAAATTCAGCTGCCCAGGTGCCTGATGTCTGTTTGTAGGAGGCCTTTGACCTTCCAAGGGAAGCTAGTCTTCCAGTTTGTGGCAGCTTGCATCTGGAAGAAATCCTGTTCCGTTCGGGATTGTAGGTGGCTGAGGCCTGGTGCCCGGCAGAAGGAGTTGGGAACAAAGGATGGCCTGTTTCCAGGGGTAAGTAAAGTCAGCTGCCCAGGTGCCTGGTGTCAGTTTGTAGGAGGCTATTGGCCCTCCAAAGGAAGCAAGTCTTCCAGTTTGTGGCAGCTTGCATCTGGAAGAAATCCTGTTCCGTTCGGGATTGTAGGTGGCCGGAGCCGGGTGCCCGGCTGAGGGAGATGGAAAAAAAGGATTGCCTGTTTCCAGGGGTAAGTAAAGTCAGCTGCCCAGGTGCCTGGTGTCAGTTTGTAGGAGGCCTTTGGCCCTCCATGGGAAGCAAGTCTTCCAGCTTCTGGCAGCTTGCATCTGGAAGAAATCCTGTTTTGTTCGGGATTGTAGGAGGCTGAGGCCAGGTGCCCGGCAGAGGGAGTTGGGCGAAAAGGATGGCCTTTTTCAAGGGGTAAGTAAAGTCAGCTGCCCAGGTGCCTGATGTCAGTTTGTAGGAGGCCTTTGGCCCTCCATGGGAAGCCAGGCTTCCTGCTTGTGGCAGCTTGCATGTGGAAGAAATCCTGTTCTGTTCGGGATTGTAGGTGGTTGAGGCCAGGTGCCCGGCAGAGGCAGTTGGGCACAAAGGATGGCCTGTTTCCAGGGGTAAGTAAAGTCAGCTGCCCAGGTGCCTGGTGTCACTTTGTAAGAGGCCTTTGACCTTCCAAGGGAAGCTAGTCTTTCAGTTTGTGGCAGCTTGCATCTGGAAGAAATCCTGTTCCGTTCGGGATTGTAGGTGGCTGAAGCCTGGTGCCCGGCGGAAGGAGTTGGGCACAAATGATGGCCTATTTCCAGGGGTAAGTAAAGTCAGCTGCCCAGGTGCCTGATGTCAGTTTGTAGGAGGCCTTTGGCCCTCCATGGGAAACCAGGCTTCCTGCTTGTGGCAGCTTGCATCTGGAAGAAATCCTGTTCCGTACGGGATTGTAGCTGGCCGGAGCTGGGTGCCCAGCTGAGGGAGTTGGGCAAAAAGGATGGCCTTTTTCCAGGGGTAAGTAAAGTCTGCTGCCCAGGTGCCTGATGTCAGTTTGTAGGAGGCCTTTGGCCCTCCATGGGAAGCCAGGCTTCCTGTTTGTGGCAGCTTGCATCTGGAAGAAATCCTGTTCCGTTCGGGATTGTAGGTGGTTGAGGTCAGGTGCCCGGCAGAGGCAGTTGGGCACAAAGGATAGCCTGTTTCCAGGGGTAAGTAAAGTCAGCTGCCCAGGTGCCTGGTGTCAGTTTGTAGGAGGCCTTTGACCTTCCAAGGGAAGCTAGTCTTTCAGTTTGTGGCAGCTTGCATCTGGAACAAATCCTGTTCCGTTCGGCATTGTAGGTGGCTGAGGCCTGGTGCCCGGCAGAAGGAGTTGGGAACAAAGGATGGCCCGTTTCCAGGGGTAAGTAAAGTCACCTGCCCAGGTGCCTGGTGTCAGTTTGTTGGAGGCCTTTGGCCCTCCAAGGGAAGATAGTCTTCCACTTTGTGGCAGCTTGCATCTGGAAGAAATCCTGTTCCGTTCGGGATTGTAGGTGGCCGAGGCCAGTTGCCCGGCTGAGGGAGTTTGGCACAAAGGATGGCCTGTTTCCAGGGGTAAGTAAAGTCAGCTGCCCAGGTGCCTGATATCAGTTTGTAGGAGGCCTTTGACCTTCCAAGGGAAGTAAGTCTTCCAGCTTGTGGCAGCTTGCATCTGGAAGAAATCCTGTTCCGTTCGGGATTGTATGTGGCTGAGGACAGGTGCCCGGCTGAGGGAGTTTGGCACAAAGGATGGCCTGTTTCCAGGGGTAAGTAAAGTCAGCTGCCCAGGTGCCTGATGTCAGTTTGTAGGAGGCCTTTGGCCCTCCATGGGAAGTCAGGCTTCCTGCTTGTGGCAGCTTGCATCTGGAAGAAATCCTGTTCCGTTCGGGATTGTAGCTGGCCGGAGCTGGGTTCCCAGCTGAGGGAGTTGGGCAAAAAGGATGGCCTGTTTCCAGGGGTAAGTAAAGTCAGCTGCCCAGGTGCCTGATTTCAGTTTGTACGAGGCCTTTGACCTTCCAAGGTATGTAAGTCGTCCAGTTTGTGGCAGCTTACATCTGGAAGAAATCCTGTTCCGTTCGGGATTGTAGGTGGCTGAGGCCTGGTGCATGCAGAAGGAGTTGGGAAAAAAGGATGGCCTGTTTCCAGGGGTAAGTAAAGTCAGCTGCCCAGGTGCCTGATGTCAGTTTGTAGGAGGCCTTTGGCCCTCCATGGGAAGCCAGGCTTCCTGCTTGTGGCAGCTTGCATCTGGAAGAAATCCTGTTCCGTTCGGGATTGTAGGTGGCCGGAGCTGGGTGCCCGGCTGAGGGAGTTGGGCAAAAAGGATGGCCTGTTTCCAGGGGTAAGTAAAGTCAGCTGCCCATATGCCTGATGTCAGTTTGTAGGAGGCCTATGACCTTCCAAGGGAAGTAAGTCTTTCAGTTTGTGGCAGCTTGCATCTGGAAGAAATCCTGTTCCGTTCGGGATTGTAGGTGGCTGAGGCCTGGTGCCCGGCAGAAGGAGTTGGGAACAAAGGATGGCCTGTTTCCAGGGGTAAGAAAAGTCAGCTGCCCAGGTGCCTGGTGTCAGTTTGTAGGAGGCCTTTGGCCCTCCAAGGGAATTAAGTCTTCCAGTTTGTGGCAGCTGGCATCTGGAAGAAATCCTGTTCCGTTCGGGATTGTAGGTGGCCGGAACTGGGTGCCCGGCTTAGGGAGATGGAAAAAAAGGATGGCCTGTTTCCAGGGGTAAGTAAAGTCAGCTGCCCAGGTGCCTGATGTCAGTTTGTAGGAGGCCTTTGACGTTCCAAGGGAAGTAAGACTTCCAGTTTGTGGCAGCTTGCATCTGGAAGAAATCCTGTTCCGTTCGGGATTGTAGGTGACCGAGGCCAGGTGCCCGGCTGAGGGAGTTGGGCACAAAGGATGGCCTCTTTCCAGGGGTAAGTAAAGTCAGCTGCCCAGGTGCCTGATGTCAGTTTGTAGGAGGCCTTTGGCCCTCCATGGGAAGCCAGGCTTCCTGCTTGTGGCAGCTTGCATCTGGAAGAAATCCTGTTCCGTTCGGGATTGTAGGTGGCCGGAGCAGGGTGCCCGGCTGAGGGCGTTGGGAACAAAGGATGGCCTGTTTCCAGGGGTAAGTAAAGTCAGCTGCCCAGGTGCCTGATGTCAGTTTGTCGGAGGCCTTTGTCTTTCCATGGGAAGCTAGTCTTCCAGTTTGTGGCAGCTTGCATCTGGAAGAAATCCTGTTCCGTTCGGGATTGTAGGTGGCTGAAGCCTAATGCCCGGCAGAAGGAGTTGGGAACAAAGGATGGCCTGTTTCCAGGGGTAAGTAAAGTCAGCTGCCCAGGTGCGTGATGTCAGTTTGTAGAAGACCTTTGACCTTCCAAGGGAAGTAAGTCTTCCAGTTTGTGGCAGCTTGCATCTGGAAGAAATCCTGTTCCGTTCGTGATTGTAGGTGGCTGAGGCCTGGTGTCCGGCAGAAGGAGTTGGGAACAAAGGATGGCCTGTTTCCAGGGGTAAGTAAAGTCAGCTGCCCAGGTGCTTGATGTCAGTTTGTAGGAGGCCTTTGGCCCTCCAAGGGAAGCTAGTCTTCCAGTTTGTGGCAGCTTGCATCTGGAAGAAATCCTGTTCCGTTCGGAATTGTAGGTGGCCAAGGCCAGGTCCCCGGCAGAGGGAGTTGGGCACAAAGGATGGCCTGTTTCCAGGGGTAAGTAAAGTCAGCTGCCCAGGTGCCTGATGTCAGTTTGTCGGAGGCCTTTGGCCCTCCATGGGAAGCTAGTCTTCCAGTTTGTGGCAGCTTGCATCTGGAAGAAATCCTGTTCCGTTCGGGATTGTACGTGGCTGAAACCTAATGCCCGGCAGAAGGAGTTGAGAACAAAGGATGGCCTGTTTCCAGGGGTAAGTAAAGTCAGCTGCCCAGGTGCCTGATGTCAGTTTGTAGGAGGCCTTTGACCTTCCAAGGGAAGTAAGTCTTTCAGTTTGTGGCAGCTTGCATCTGGAAGAAATCCTGTTCCGTTCGCGATTGTAGGTGGCTGAGGCATGGTGTCCGGCAGAAGGAGTTGGGAACAAAGGATGGCCTGTTTCCAGGGGTAAGTAAAGTCAGCTGCCCAGGTGCCTGGTGTCAGTTTGTAGGAGGCCTTTGGCCCTCCAAGGGAAATAAGTCTCCCAGTTTGTGGCAGCTTGCATCTGGAAGAAATCCTGTTCCGTTCGGGATTGTAGGTGGTTGAGGCCAGGTGCCCGGCAGAGGGCGTTGGGCGAACAGGATGGCCTGTTTCCAAAGGTAAGTAAAGTTAGCTGCCCAGGTGCCTGATGTCAGTTTGTAGGAGGCCTTTGGCCCTCCATGGGAAGCCAGGCTTCCTGCTTGTGGCAGCTTGCATCTGGAAGAAATCCTGTTCCGTTCGGGATTGTAGGTGGCCGGAGCTGGGTGCCCGGATGAGGGAGTATGGCAAAAAGGATGGCCTGTTTCCAGGGGTAAGTAAATTCAGCTGCCCAGGTGCCTGATGTCAGTTTGTAGGAGGCCTTTGACCTTCCAAGGGAAGCTAGTCTTCCAGTTTGTGGCAGCTTGCATCTGGAAGAAATCCTGTTCCGTTCGGGATTGTAGGTGGCTGAGGCCTGGTGCCCGGCAGAAGGAGTTGGGAACAAAGGATGGCCTGTTTCCAGGGGTAAGTAAAGTCAGCTGCCCAGGTGCCTGGTGTCAGTTTGTAGGAGGCTATTGGCCCTCCAAGGGAAGATAGTCTTCCAGTTTGTGGCAGCTTGCATCTGGAAGAAATCCTGTTCCGTTCGGGATTGTAGGTGGCCGGAGCCGGGTACCCGGCTGAGGGAGATGGAAAAAAAGGATTGCCTGTTTCCAGGGGTAAGTAAATTCAGCTGCCCAGGTGCCTGGTGTCAGTTTGTAGGAGGCCTTTGGCCCTCCATGGGAAGCAAATCTTCCTGCTTGTGGCAGCTTGCATCTGGAAGAAATCCTGTTTTGTTCGGGATTGTAGGAGGCTGAGGCCAGGTGCCCGGCAGAGGGAGTTGGGCGAAAAGGATGGCCTTTTTCAAGGGGTAAGTAAAGTCAGCTGCCCAGGTGCCTGATGTCAGTTTGTAGGAGGCCTTTGGCCCTCCATGGGAAGCCAGGCTTCCTGCTTGTGGCAGCTTGCATGTGGAAGAAATCCTGTTCCGTTCGGGATTGTAGGTGGTTGAGGCCAGGTGCCCGGCAGAGGCAGTTGGGCACAAAGGATGGCCTGTTTCCAGGGGTAAGTAAAGTCAGCTGCCCAGGTGCCTGGTGTCAGTTTGTAAGAGGCCTTTGACCTTCCAAGGGAAGCTAGTCTTTCAGTTTGTGGCAGCTTGCATCTGGAAGAAATCCTGTTCCGTTCGGGATTGTAGGTGGCTGAGGCCAGGTGCCCGGCAGAGGGCGTTGGGCGAACAGGATGGCCTGTTTCCAAAGGTTAGTAAAGTTAGCTGCCCAGGTGCCTGATGTCAGTTTGTAGGAGGCCTTTGGCCCTCCATGGGAAGCCAGGCTTCCTGCTTGTGGCAGCTTGCATCTGGAAGAAATCCTGTTCCGTTCGGGATTGTAGGTGGCCGGAGCTGGGTGCCCGGATGAGGGAGTATGGCAAAAAGGATGGCCTGTTTCCAGGGGTAAGTAAATTCAGCTGCCCAGGTGCCTGATGTCAGTTTGTAGGAGGCCTTTGACCTTCCAAGGGAAGCTAGTCTTCCAGTTTGTGGCAGCTTGCATCTGGAAGAAATCCTGTTCCGTTCGGGATTGTAGGTGGCTGAGGCCTGGTGCCCGGCAGAAGGAGTTGGGAACAAAGGATGGCCTGTTTCCAGGGGTAAGTAAAGTCAGCTGCCCAGGTGCCTGGTGTCAGTTTGTAGGAGGCTATTGGCCCTCCAAGGGAAGCAAGTCTTCCAGTTTGTGGCAGCTTGCATCTGGAAGAAATCCTGTTCCGTTCGGGATTGTAGGTGGCCGGAGCCGGGTGCCCGGCTGAGGGAGATGGAAAAAAAGGATTGCCTGTTTCCAGGGGTAAGTAAATTCAGCTGCCCAGGTGCCTGGTGTCAGTTTGTAGGAGGCCTTTGGCCCTCCATGGGAAGCAAGTCTTCCAGCTTCTGGCAGCTTGCATCTGGAAGAAATCCTGTTTTGTTCGGGATTGTAGGAGGCTGAGGCCAGGTGCCCGGCAGAGGGAGTTGGGCGAAAAGGATGGCCTTTTTCAAGGGGTAAGTAAAGTCAGCTGCCCAGGTGCCTGATGTCAGTTTGTAGGAGGCCTTTGGCCCTCCATGGGAAGCCAGGCTTCCTGTTTGTGGCAGCTTGCATCTGGAAGAAATCCTGTTCCGTTCGGGATTGTAGGTGGTTGAGGCCAGGTGCCCGGCAGAGGCAGTTGGGCACAAAGGATGGCCTGTTTCCAGGGGTAAGTAAAGTCAGCTGCCCAGGTGCCTGGTGTCAGTTTGTAGGAGGCCTTTGACCTTCCAAGGGAAGCTAGTCTTTCAGTTTGTGGCAGCTTGCATCTGGAAGAAATCCTGTTCCGTTCGGGATTGTAGGTGGCTGAGGCCTGGTGCCCGGCAGAAGGAGTTGGGAACAAATGATGGCCCGTTTCCAGGGGTAAGTAAAGTCACCTGCCCAGGTGCCTGGTGTCAGTTTGTAGGAGGCCTTTGGCCCTCCAAGGGAAGATCGTCTTCCACTTTGTGGCAGCTTGCATCTGGAAGAAATACTGTTCCGTTCGGGATTGTAGGTGGCCGAGGCCAGGTGCCCGGCTGAGGGAGTTTGGCACAAAGGATGGCCTGTTTCCAGGGGTAAGTAAAGTCAGCTGCCCAGGTGCCTGATGTCAGTTTGTAGGAGGCCTTTGACCTTCCAAGGGAAGTAAGTCTTCCAGCTTGTGGCAGCTTGCATCTGGAAGAAATCCTGTTCCGTTCGGGATTGTATGTGGCTGAGGACAGGTGCCCGGCTGAGGGAGTTTGGCACAAAGGATGGCCTGTTTCCAGGGGTAAGTAAAGTCAGCTGCCCAGGTGCCTGATGTCAGTTTGTAGGAGGCCTTTGGCCCTCCATGGGAAGTCAGGCTTCCTGCTTGTGGCAGCTTGCATCTGGAAGAAATCCTGTTCGGTTCTGGATTGTAGCTGGCCGGAGCTGGGTTCCCAGCTAAGGGAGTTGGGCAAAAAGGATGGCCTGTTTCCAGGGGTAAGTAAAGTCAGCTGCCCAGGTGCCTGATGTCAGTTTGTAGGAGGCCTTTGGCCCTCCATGGGAAGTCAGGCTTCCTGCTTGTGGCAGCCTGCATCTGGAAGAAATCCTGTTCCGTTCGGGATTGTAGGTGGCCGAGGCCAGGTGCCCGGCTGAGGGAGTTTGGCACAAAGGATGTCCTGTTTCCAGGGGTGAGTAAAGTCAGCTGCCCAGGTGCCTGATGTCAGTTTGTAGGAGGCCTTTGACCCTCCATGGGAAGCCAGGCTTCCTGCTTGTGGCAGCTTGCATTTGGAAGAAATCCTGTTCCGTTTAGGATTGTAGGTGTCCGGAGCCGGGTGCCCGGCTTAGGGAGATGGAAAAAAAGGATGGCCTGTTTCCAAGGGTAAGTAAAGTCAGCTGCCCAGGTGCCTGATGTCAGTTTGTAGGAGGCCTTTGGCCTTCCAAGGGAAGTAAGTCTTCCAGCTTGTGGCAGCTTGCATCTGGAAGAAATCCTGTTCCGTTCAGAATTGTAGGTGGCCGAGGCCAGGTGCCCGGCAGAGGGAGTTGGGCAAAAAGGATGGCCTGTTTCCAGGGGTAAGTAAAGTCAGCTGCCCATGTGTCTGATGTCAGTTTGTAGGAGGCCTTTGACCCTCCAAGGGAAGCTAGTCTTCCAGTTTGTGGCAGCTTGCATCTGGAAGAAATCCTGTTCCGTTCGGGATTGTAGGTGGCCGAGGCCTGGTGTCCGGCAGAAGGAGTTGGGAACAAAGGATGGCCTGTTTCCAGGGGTAAGTAAAGTCAGCTGCCCAGGTGCCTGGTGTCAGTTTGTAGGAGGCCTTTGGCCCTCCAAAGGAAGATAGTCTTCCAGTTTGTGGCAGCTTGCATCTGGAAAAAATCCTGTTCCGTTCGGGATTGTAGGTGGCCGAGGCCAGGTGACCAGCAGAGGCAGTTGGGCACAAAGGATGGCCTGTTTCCAGGGGTAAGTTATGTCAGCTGCCCAGGTGCCTGATGTCAGCTTATACGAGGCCTTTGGCCTTCCCAGGGAAGTAAGTCTTCCAGTTTGTGGCAGCTTGCATCTGGAAGAAATCCTGTTCCGTTCGGGATTGTAGGTGGCTGAGGCCTGGTTCCCGTCAGAAGGAGTTGGGCAAAAAAGAATGGCCTGTTTCCAGGGGTAAGTAAAGTCAGCTGCCCAGGTGCCTGATGTCAGTTTGTAGGAGGCCTTTGGCCCTCCAAGGGAAGCTAGTCTTCCAGTTTGTGGCAGCTTGCATCTGGAAGAAATGCTGTTCCGTTCGGGATTGTAGGTGGCCGAGGACAGGTGCGGGGCAGAGGGAGTAGGGCACAAAGGATGGCCTGTTTCCAGGGGTAAGTAAAGTCAGCTGCCCAGGTGCTTGATGTCAGTTTGTAGGAGGCCTTTGGCCCTCCAAGGCAAGCAAGTCTTCCAGCTTGTGGCAGCTTGCATCTGGAAGAAATCCTGTTTTGTTCGGGATTGTAGGTGGTTGAGGCCAGGTGCCCGGCAGAGGGAGTTGGGCACAAAGGATGGCCTGTTTCCAGGGGTAAGTAAAGTCAGCTGCCCAGGTGCCTGATGTCAGTTTGTAGTAGGCCTTTGGCCCTCCATGGGAAACCAGGCTTCCAGTTTGTGGCAGCTTGCATCTGGAAGAAATCCTGTTCCGTTCGGGATTGTAGGTGGCCGGAGCTGAGTGCTCGGCTGAGGGAGTTGGGCAAAAAGGATGGCCTGTTTCCAGGGGTAAGTAAAGTCAGCTGCCCAGGTGCCTGATGTCAGTTTGTAGGAGGCCTTTGACCTTCCAAGGGAAGTAAGTCTTCCAGTTTGTGGCAGCTTGCATCTGGAAGAAATCCTGTTCCGTTCGGGATTGTAGGTGGCTGAAGCCTGGTGCCCGGCAGAAGGAGTTGGGAACAAAGGATGGCCTGTTTCCAGGGGTAAGTAAAGTCAGCTGCCCAGGTGTCTGATGTCAGTTTGTAGGAGGCCTTTGGCCCTCCATGGGAAGCCAGGCTTCCTGCTTGTGGCAGCTTGCATTTGGAAGAAATCCTGTTCCGTTTAGGACTGTAGGTGTCTGGAGCCGGGTGCCCGGCTTAGGGAGATGGAAAAAAAGGATGGCCTGTTTCCAGGGGTAAGTAAAGTCAGCTGCCCAGGTGCCTGATGTCAGTTTGTAGGAGGCCTTTGACCTTCCAAGGCAAGTAAGTCTTCCAGTATGTGGCAGCTTGCATCTGGAAGAAATCCTGTTCCGTTCGGGATTGTAGGTGGCCGAGGCCAGGTGCCCGGCTGAGGGAGTTTGGCACAAAGGATTGCCTGTTTCCAGGGGTAAGTAAAGTCAGCTGCCCAGGTGCCTGATGTCAGTTTGTAGGAGGCCTTTGGCCCTCCATGGGAAGCCAGGCTTCCTGCTTGTGGCAGCTTGCATCTGGAAGAAATCCTGTTCCGTTAGGGATTGTAGGTGGCCGGAGCTGGGTGCCCGGCTGAGGGCGTTGGGTACAAAGGATGGCCTGTTTCCAGGGGTAAGTAATGTCAGCTGCCCAGCTGCCGGATGTCAGTTTGTAGAGGCCTTTGACCTTCCAAGGGAAGTAAGTCTTCAAGTTTGTGGCAGCTTGCATCTGGAAGAAAATCCTGTTCCGTTCGGGATTGTAGGTGGCTGAGGCCTGGTGCCCGGCAGAAGGAGTTGGGAACAAAGGATGGCCTGTTTCCAGGGGTAAGTAAAGTCAGCTGCCCAAGTGCCTGGTGTCAGTTTGTAGGAGGCCTTTGGCCCTCCAAGGGAAGTAAGTCTTCCTGCTTGTGGCAGATTGCATCTGGAAGAAATCCTGTTCCGTTCGGGATTGTAGGTGGCTGAGGCCAGGTGTCCAGCAGAGGCAGTTGGGCACAAGGATGGCCTGTTTCCAGGGGTAAGTAAAGTCAGCTGCCAGGTGCCTGATGTCAGTTTGTAGGAGGCCTTTGGCCCTCCATGGGAGGCCAATCTTCCTGCTTGTGGCAGCTTGCATTTGGAAGAAATCCTGTTCCGTTCGGGATTGTAGGTGGCCGGAGCCGGATGCCCTGCAGAGGGAGATGGGCACAAAGGATGGCCTTTTTCCAGGGGGTAAGTAAAGTCAGCTGCCCAGGTGCCTGGTGTCAGTTTGTAGGAGGCCTTTGACCTTCCAAGGGAATCTAGTCTTCCAGTTTTGGCAGCTTGCATCTGGAAGAAATCCTGTTCCGTTCGGAATTGTAGGTGGCCGAGGCCAGGTCCCCGGCAGAGGGAGTTGGGCACAAAGGATGGCCTGTTTCCAGGGGTAAGTAAAGTCAGCTGCCCAGGTGCCTGATGTCAGTTTGTAGGAGGCCTTTGGCCCTCCATGGGAAGCTAGTCTTCCAGTTTGTGGCAGCTTGCATCTGGAAGAAATCCTGTTCCGTTCGGGATTGTAGGTGGCTGAAGCCTAATGCACGGCAGAAGGAGTTGGGAACAAAGGATGGCCTGTTTCCAGGGGTAAGTAAAGTCAGCTGCCCAGGTGCCTGATGTCAGTTTGTAGGAGACCTTTGACCTTCCAAGGGAAGTAAGTCTTCCAGTTTGTGGCAGCTTGCATCTGGAAGAAATCCTGTTCGTTCGGGATTGTAGGTGGCTGAGGCCTGGTGTCCGGCAGAAGGAGTTGGGAACAAAGGATGGCCTGTTTCCAGGGGTAAGTAAAGTCAGCTGCCCAGGTGGCCTGGTGTCAGTTTGTAGGAGGCCTTTGGCCCTCCAAGGGAAATAAGTCTTCCAGTTTGTGGCAGCTTGCATCTGGAAGAAATCCTGTTCCGTTCGGGATTGTAGGTGGCCGAGGACAGGTGCTAGGCAGAGGGAGTAGGGCACAAAAGAATGGCCTGTTTCTAGGGGTAAGTAAAGTCAGCTGCCCAGGTGCTTGATGTCAGTTTGTAGGAGGCCTTTGGCCCTCCAATGCAAGCAGGTCTTCCAGCTTGTGGCAGCTTGCATCTGGAAGAAATCCTGTTCCGTTCTGGATTGTAGGTGGTTGAGGCCAGGTGCCCGGCAGAGGGCGTTGGGCGAAAAGGATGGCCTGTTTCCAGGGGTAAGTAAAGTCAGCTGCCCAGGTGCCTGATGTCAGTTTGTAGGAGGCCTTTGGCCCTCCATGGGAAGTCAGGCTTCCTGCTTGTGGCAGCTTGCATCTGGAAGAAATCCTGTTCCGTTCGGGATTGTAGGTGGCTGAGGCCTGGTGCCCGGAAGAAGGAGTTGGAAAAAAGGATGGCCACTTTCCAGGGGTAAGTAAAGTCAGCTGTCCAGGTGCTTGATGTCAGTTTGTAGGAAGCCTTTGGCCCTCCAAGAGAAGATAGTCTTCCAGTTTGTGGCAGCTTGCATCTGGAAGAAATCCTGTTCCGTTCGGGATTGTAGGTGGCCGAGGCCCGGTGCCCGGCAGAGGGAGTTGGGCACAAAGGATGGCCTGTTTCCAGGGGTAAGTAAAGTCAGCTGCCCAGGTGCCTGATGTCAGTTTGTAGGAGGCCTTTGGCCCTCCATGGGAGGCCAGGCTTCCTGCTTGTGGCAGCTTGCATTTGGAAGAAATCCTGTTCCGTTCAGGATTGTAGGTGGCCGGAGCCGGGTGCACGGCTTAGGGAGATGGAGAAAAAGGATGGCCTGTTTCCAGGGGTAAGTAAAGTCAGCTGCCCAGGTGCCTGATGTCAGTTTGTAGGAGGCCTTTGGCCCTCCAAGGGAAGCTAGTCTTCCAGTTTTGGCAGCTTGCATCTGGAAGAAATCCTGTTCCGTTCGGAATTGTAGGTGGCCGAGGCCAGGTCCCCGGCAGAGGGAGTTGGGCACAAAGGATGGCCTGTTTCCAGGGGTAAGTAAAGTCAGCTGCCCAGGTGCCTGATGTCAGTTTGTAGGAGGCCTTTGACCTTCCAAGGGAAGTAAGTCTTTCAGTTTGTGGCAGCTTGCATCTGGAAGAAATCCTGTTCCGTTCGGGATTGTAGGTGGCTGAGGCCTCGTGCCCGGCAGAAGGACTTGGGAACAAAGGATGGCCTGTTTCCAGGGGTAAGTAAAGTCAGCTGCCCAGGTGCCTGGTGACAGTTTGTAGGAGGCCTTTGGCCCTCCAAGAGAAGATAGTCTTCCAGTTTGTGGCAGCTTGCATCTGGAAGAAATCCTGTTCCGTTCGGGATTGTAGGTGGCTGAGGCCTGGTGCCCGGCAGAAGGAGTTGGGAACAAAGGATGGCCTGTTTCCAGGGGTAAGTAAAGTCAGCTGCCCAGGTGCCTGGTGTCAGTTTGTAGGAGGCCTTTGGCCCTCCAAGGATAGATAGTTTTCCAGTTTGTGGCAGCTTGCATCAGGAAGAAATCCTGTTCCGTTCGGGATTGTAGGTGGCCTAGGCCAGGTGTCCGGCAGAGGGAGTTGGGAACAAAGGATGGCCTGTTTAAAGGGGTAAGTAAAGTCAGCTGCCCAGGTGCCTGGTGTCAGTTTGTAGGAGGCCTTTGGCCCTCCAAGGGAAGCTAGTCTTCCAGTTTGTGGCAGCTTGCATCTGGAAGAAATCCTGTTCCGTTCGGGATTGTAGGTGGCCGAGGACAGGTGACCGGCTGAGGGAGTTTGGCACAAAGGATGGCCTGTTTCCAGGGGTAAGTAAAGTCAGCTGCCCAGGTGCCTGATGTCAGTTTGTAGGAGGCCTTTGGCCCTCCATGGGAAGTCAGGCTTCCTGCTTGTGGCAGCTTGCATCTGGAAGAAATCCTGTTCCGTTCGGGATTGTAGGTGGCCGGAGCCGGGTGCCCGGCTGAGGGAGATGGAAAAAAAAGGATTGCCTGTTTCCAGGGGTAAGTAAATTCAGCTGCCCAGGTGCCTGGTGTCAGTTTGTAGGACGCCGTTGGCCCTCCAAGGGAAGCAAGTCTTCCAGCTTCTGGCCGCTTGCATCTGGAAGAAATCCTGTTTTGTTTGGGATTGTAGGTGGCTGAGGCCTGGTGCCCGGCAGAAGGAGTTGGGAACAAAGGATGGCCTGTTTCCAGGGGTAAGTAAAGTCAGCTGCCCAGCTGCCTGATGTCAGTTTGTAGGAGGCCTTTGACCTTCCAAGGGAAGTAAGTCTTCCAGTTTGTGGCAGCTTGCATCTGGAAGAAATCCTGTTCCGTTCAGAATTGTAGGTGGCTGAGGCCTGGTGCCCGGCAGAAGGAGTTGGGAACAAAGGATGGCCTGTTTCCAGGGGTAAGTAAAGTCAGCTGCCCAAGTGCCTGGTGTCAGTTTGTAGGAGGCCTTTGGCCCTCCAAGGGAAGTAGGTCTTCCTGCTTGTGGCAGATTGCATCTGGAAGAAATCCTGTTCCGTTCGGGATTGTAGGTGGCTGAGGCCTGGTGCCCGGAAGAAGGAGTTGGGAACAAAGGATGGCCTGTTTCCTAGGGTAAGTAAAGTAAGCTGCCCAAGTGCCTGGTGTCAGTTTGTAGGAGGCCTTTGGCCCTCCAAGGGAAGCAAGTCTTCCAGTTTGTGGCAGCTTGCATCTGGAAGAAATCCTGTTCCGTTCGGGATTGTAGGTGGCCGAGGCCAGGTGCCCGGCAGAGGGAGTTGGGCACAAAGGATGGCCTGTTTCCAGGGGTAAGTAAAGTCAGCTGCCAAGGTGCCTGATGTCAGTTTGTAGGAGGCCTTTGGCCCTCCATGGGAAGCTAGTCTTCCAGTTCGTGGCAGCTTGCATCTGGAAGAAATCATGTTCCGTTCGTGATTGTAGGTGGCAGAGGCCAGGCGCCCGGCAGAGGGAGTTGGGCAAAAAGGATGGCCTGTTTCCAGGGGTAAGTAAAGTCAGCTGCCCAGCTGCCTGATGTCAGTTTGTAGGAGGCCTTTGACCTTCCAAGGGAAGTAAGTCTTTCAGTTTGTGGCAGCTTGCATCTGGAAGAAATCCTGTTCTGTTCGGGATTGTAGGTGGCTGAGGCCTCGTGCCCGGCAGAAGGAGTTGGGAACAAAGGATGGCCTGTTTCCAGGGGTAAGTAAAGTCAGCTGCCCAGGTGCCTGGTGTCAGTTTGTAGGAGGCCTTTGGCCCTCCAAGAGAAGATAGTCTTCCAGTTTGTGGCAGCTTGCATCTGGAAGAAATCCTGTTCCGTTCGGGATTGTAAGTGGCTGAGGCCTGGTGCCCGGCAGAAGGAGTTGGGAACAAAGGATGGCCTGTTTCCAGGGGTAAGTAAAGTCAGCTGCCCAGGTGCCTGGTGTCAGTTTGTAGGAGGCCTTTGGCCCTCCAAGGATAGATAGTTTTCCAGTTTGTGGCAGCTTGCATCTGGAAGAAATCCTGCTCCGTTCTGGATTGTAGGTTGCCTAGGCCAGGTGTCCGGCAGAGGGAGTTGGGAACAAAGGATGGCCTGTTTCCAGGGGTAAGTAAAGTCAGCTGCCCAGGTGCCTGGTGTCAGTTTGTAGGAGGCCTTTGGCCCTCCAAGGGAAGCTAGTCTTCCAGTTTGTGGCAGCTTGCATCTGGAAGAAATCCTGTTCCGTTCGGGATTGTAGGTGGCCGAGGACAGGTGACCGGCTGAGGGAGTTTGGCACAAAGGATGGCCTGTTTCCAGGGGTAAGTAAAGTCAGCTGCCCAGGTGCCTGATGTCAGTTTGTAGGAGGCCTTTGGCCCTCCATGGGAAGTCAGGCTTCCTGCTGGTGGCAGCTTGCATCTGGAAGAAATCCTGTTCCGTTCGGGATTGTAGGTGGCCGGAGCCGGGTGCCCGGCTGAGGGAGATGGAAAAAAAGGATTGCCTGTTTCCAGGGGTAAGTAAAGTCAGCTGCCCAGGTGCCTGGTTTCAGTTTGTAGGACGCCTTTGGCCCTCCAAGGGAAGCAAGTCTTCCAGCTTCTGGCCGCTTGCATCTGGAAGAAATCCTGTTTTGTTTGGGATTGTAGGTGGCTGAGGCCTGGTGCCCGGCAGAAGGAGTTGGGAACAAAGGATGGCCTGTTTCCAGGGGTAAGTAAAGTCAGCTGCCCAGCTGCCTGATGTCAGTTTGTAGGAGGCCTTTGACCTTCCAAGGAAAGTAAGTCTTCCAGTTTGTGGCAGCTTGCATCTGGAAGAAATCCTGTTCCGTTCGGGATTGTAGGTGGCTGAGGCCTGGTGCCCGGCAGAAGGAGTTGGGAACAAAGGATGGCCTGTTTCCAGGGGTAAGTAAAGTCAGCTGCCCAAGTGCCTGGTGTCAGTTTGTAGAAGGCCTTTGGCCCTCCAAGGGAAGTAGGTCTTCCTGCTTGTGGCAGATTGCATCTGGAAGAAATCCTGTTCCGTTCGGGATTGTAGGTGGCTGAGGCCTGGTGCCCGGAAGAAGGAGTTGGGAACAAAGGATGGCCTGTTTCCAGGGGTAAGTAAAGTCAGCTGCCCAGGTGCTTGATGTCAGTTTGTAGGAGGCCTTTGGCTTTCCCAGGGAAGTAAGTCTTCCAGTTTGTGGCAGCTTGCATCTGGAAGAAATCCTGTTCCGTTCGGGATTGTAGGTGGCCGAGGCCAGGTGCCCGGCAGAGGGAGTTGGGCACAAAGGATGGCCTGTTTCCAGGGGTAAGTAAAGTCAGCTGCCCAGGTGCCTGATGTCAGTTTGTAGGAGGCCTTTGGCCCTCCATGGGAGGCCAGGTTTCCTGCTTGTAGCAGCTTGCATTTGGAAGAAATCCTGTTCCGTTCAGGATTGTAGGTGGCCGGAGCCGGGTGCCCAGCTTAGGAAGAAGGAGAAAAAGGATGGCCTGTTTCCAGGGGTAAGTAAAGTCAGCTGCCCAGGTGCCTGATGTCAGTTTGTAGGAGGCCTTTGGCCCTCCAAGGGAAGCTAGTCTTCCAGTTTGTGGCAGCTTGCATCTGGAAGAAATCCTGTTCCGTTCGGAATTGTAGGTGGCCGAGGCCAGGTCCCCGGCAGAGGGAGTTGGGCACAAAGATGGCCTGTTTCCAGGGGTAAGTAAAGTCAGCTGCCCAGGTGCCTGATGTCAGTTTGTCGGAGGCCTTTGGCCCTCCAAGGCAAGCAAGTCTTCCAGCTTGTGGAAGCCTGCATCTGGAAGAAATCCTGTTCCGTTCGGGATTGTAGGTGGCCTAGGCCAGGTGCCCGGATGAGGGAGTTGGGCAAAAAGGATGGCCTGTTTCCAAAGCTAAGTAAAGTCAGCTGCCCAGGTGCCTGATGTCAGTTTGTAGGAGGCCTTTGGCCCTCCATGGGAAGCCAGGCTTCCTGCTTGTGGCAGCTTGCATCTGGAAGAAATCCTGTTCCGTTCGGGATTGTAGGTGGCTGAGGCCTGGTGTCCGGCAGAAGGAGTTGGGAACAAAGGATGGCCTGTTTCCAGGGGTAAGTAAAGTCAGCTGCCCAGGTGCCTGGTGTCAGTTTGTAGGAGGCCTTTGGCCCTCCAAGGGAAATAAGTCTTCCAGTTTGTGGCAGCTTGCATCTGGAAGAAATCCTGTTCCGTTCGGGATTGTAGGTGGCCGAGGACAGGTGCTAGGCAGAGGGAGTAGGGCACAAAAGAATGGCCTGTTTCTAGGGGTAAGTAAAGTCAGCTGCCCAGGTGCTTGATGTCAGTTTGTAGGAGGCCTTTGGCCCTCCAATGCAAGCAGGTCTTCCAGCTTGTGGCAGCTTGCATCTGGAAGAAATCCTGTTCCGTTCTGGATTGTAGGTGGTTGAGGCCAGGTGCCCGGCAGAGGGCGTTGGGCGAAAAGGATGGCCTGTTTCCAGGGGTAAGTAAAGTCAGCTGCCCAGGTGCCTGATGTCAGTTTGTAGGAGGCCTTTGGCCCTCCATGGGAAGTCAGGCTTCCTGCTTGTGGCAGCTTGCATCTGGAAGAAATCCTGTTCCGTTCGGGATTGTAGGTGGCTGAGGCCTGGTGCCCGGAAGAAGGAGTTGGGAAAAAAGGATGGCCACTTTCCAGGGGTAAGTAAAGTCAGCTGTCCAGGTGCTTGATGTCAGTTTGTAGGAAGCCTTTGGCCCTCCAAGAGAAGATAGTCTTCCAGTTTGTGGCAGCTTGCATCTGGAAGAAATCCTGTTCCGTTCGGGATTGTAGGTGGCCGAGGCCCGGTGCCCGGCAGAGGGAGTTGGGCACAAAGGATGGCCTGTTTCCAGGGGTAAGTAAAGTCAGCTGCCCAGGTGCCTGATGTCAGTTTGTAGGAGGCCTTTGGCCCTCCATGGGAGGCCAGGCTTCCTGCTTGTGGCAGCTTGCATTTGGAAGAAATCCTGTTCCGTTCAGGATTGTAGGTGGCCGGAGCCGGGTGCACGGCTTAGGGAGATGGAGAAAAAGGATGGCCTGTTTCCAGGGGTAAGTAAAGTCAGCTGCCCAGGTGCCTGATGTCAGTTTGTAGGAGGCCTTTGGCCCTCCAAGGGAAGCTAGTCTTCCAGTTTTGGCAGCTTGCATCTGGAAGAAATCCTGTTCCGTTCGGAATTGTAGGTGGCCGAGGCCAGGTCCCCGGCAGAGGGAGTTGGGCACAAAGGATGGCCTGTTTCCAGGGGTAAGTAAAGTCAGCTGCCCAGGTGCCTGATGTCAGTTTGTAGGAGGCCTTTGACCTTCCAAGGGAAGTAAGTCTTTCAGTTTGTGGCAGCTTGCATCTGGAAGAAATCCTGTTCCGTTCGGGATTGTAGGTGGCTGAGGCCTCGTGCCCGGCAGAAGGACTTGGGAACAAAGGATGGCCTGTTTCCAGGGGTAAGTAAAGTCAGCTGCCCAGGTGCCTGGTGACAGTTTGTAGGAGGCCTTTGGCCCTCCAAGAGAAGATAGTCTTCCAGTTTGTGGCAGCTTGCATCTGGAAGAAATCCTGTTCCGTTCGGGATTGTAGGTGGCTGAGGCCTGGTGCCCGGCAGAAGGAGTTGGGAACAAAGGATGGCCTGTTTCCAGGGGTAAGTAAAGTCAGCTGCCCAGGTGCCTGGTGTCAGTTTGTAGGAGGCCTTTGGCCCTCCAAGGATAGATAGTTTTCCAGTTTGTGGCAGCTTGCATCAGGAAGAAATCCTGTTCCGTTCGGGATTGTAGGTGGCCTAGGCCAGGTGTCCGGCAGAGGGAGTTGGGAACAAAGGATGGCCTGTTTCCAGGGGTAAGTAAAGTCAGCTGCCCAGGTGCCTGGTGTCAGTTTGTAGGAGGCCTTTGGCCCTCCAAGGGAAGCTAGTCTTCCAGTTTGTGGCAGCTTGCATCTGGAAGAAATCCTGTTCCGTTCGGGATTGTAGGTGGCCGAGGACAGGTGACCGGCTGAGGGAGTTTGGCACAAAGGATGGCCTGTTTCCAGGGGTAAGTAAAGTCAGCTGCCCAGGTGCCTGATGTCAGTTTGTAGGAGGCCTTTGGCCCTCCATGGGAAGTCAGGCTTCCTGCTTGTGGCAGCTTGCATCTGGAAGAAATCCTGTTCCGTTCGGGATTGTAGGTGGCCGGAGCCGGGTGCCCGGCTGAGGGAGATGGAAAAAAAGGATTGCCTGTTTCCAGGGGTAAGTAAATTCAGCTGCCCAGGTGCCTGGTGTCAGTTTGTAGGACGCCGTTGGCCCTCCAAGGGAAGCAAGTCTTCCAGCTTCTGGCCGCTTGCATCTGGAAGAAATCCTGTTTTGTTTGGGATTGTAGGTGGCTGAGGCCTGGTGCCCGGCAGAAGGAGTTGGGAACAAAGGATGGCCTGTTTCCAGGGGTAAGTAAAGTCAGCTGCCCAGCTGCCTGATGTCAGTTTGTAGGAGGCCTTTGACCTTCCAAGGGAAGTAAGTCTTCCAGTTTGTGGCAGCTTGCATCTGGAAGAAATCCTGTTCCGTTCGGGATTGTAGGTGGCTGAGGCCTGGTGCCCGGCAGAAGGAGTTGGGAACAAAGGATGGCCTGTTTCCAGGGGTAAGTAAAGTCAGCTGCCCAAGTGCCTGGTGTCAGTTTGTAGGAGGCCTTTGGCCCTCCAAGGGAAGTAGGTCTTCCTGCTTGTGGCAGATTGCATCTGGAAGAAATCCTGTTCCGTTCGGGATTGTAGGTGGCTGAGGCCTGGTGCCCGGAAGAAGGAGTTGGGAACAAAGGATGGCCTGTTTCCTAGGGTAAGTAAAGTAAGCTGCCCAAGTGCCTGGTGTCAGTTTGTAGGAGGCCTTTGGCCCTCCAAGGGAAGCAAGTCTTCCAGTTTGTGGCAGCTTGCATCTGGAAGAAATCCTGTTCCGTTCGGGATTGTAGGTGGCCGAGGCCAGGTGCCCGGCAGAGGGAGTTGGGCACAAAGGATGGCCTGTTTCCAGGGGTAAGTAAAGTCAGCTGCCAAGGTGCCTGATGTCAGTTTGTAGGAGGCCTTTGGCCCTCCATGGGAAGCTAGTCTTCCAGTTCGTGGCAGCTTGCATCTGGAAGAAATCATGTTCCGTTCGTGATTGTAGGTGGCAGAGGCCAGGCGCCCGGCAGAGGGAGTTGGGCAAAAAGGATGGCCTGTTTCCAGGGGTAAGTAAAGTCAGCTGCCCAGCTGCCTGATGTCAGTTTGTAGGAGGCCTTTGACCTTCCAAGGGAAGTAAGTCTTTCAGTTTGTGGCAGCTTGCATCTGGAAGAAATCCTGTTCTGTTCGGGATTGTAGGTGGCTGAGGCCTCGTGCCCGGCAGAAGGAGTTGGGAACAAAGGATGGCCTGTTTCCAGGGGTAAGTAAAGTCAGCTGCCCAGGTGCCTGGTGTCAGTTTGTAGGAGGCCTTTGGCCCTCCAAGAGAAGATAGTCTTCCAGTTTGTGGCAGCTTGCATCTGGAAGAAATCCTGTTCCGTTCGGGATTGTAAGTGGCTGAGGCCTGGTGCCCGGCAGAAGGAGTTGGGAACAAAGGATGGCCTGTTTCCAGGGGTAAGTAAAGTCAGCTGCCCAGGTGCCTGGTGTCAGTTTGTAGGAGGCCTTTGGCCCTCCAAGGATAGATAGTTTTCCAGTTTGTGGCAGCTTGCATCTGGAAGAAATCCTGCTCCGTTCTGGATTGTAGGTTGCCTAGGCCAGGTGTCCGGCAGAGGGAGTTGGGAACAAAGGATGGCCTGTTTCCAGGGGTAAGTAAAGTCAGCTGCCCAGGTGCCTGGTGTCAGTTTGTAGGAGGCCTTTGGCCCTCCAAGGGAAGCTAGTCTTCCAGTTTGTGGCAGCTTGCATCTGGAAGAAATCCTGTTCCGTTCGGGATTGTAGGTGGCCGAGGACAGGTGACCGGCTGAGGGAGTTTGGCACAAAGGATGGCCTGTTTCCAGGGGTAAGTAAAGTCAGCTGCCCAGGTGCCTGATGTCAGTTTGTAGGAGGCCTTTGGCCCTCCATGGGAAGTCAGGCTTCCTGCTGGTGGCAGCTTGCATCTGGAAGAAATCCTGTTCCGTTCGGGATTGTAGGTGGCCGGAGCCGGGTGCCCGGCTGAGGGAGATGGAAAAAAAGGATTGCCTGTTTCCAGGGGTAAGTAAAGTCAGCTGCCCAGGTGCCTGGTTTCAGTTTGTAGGACGCCTTTGGCCCTCCAAGGGAAGCAAGTCTTCCAGCTTCTGGCCGCTTGCATCTGGAAGAAATCCTGTTTTGTTTGGGATTGTAGGTGGCTGAGGCCTGGTGCCCGGCAGAAGGAGTTGGGAACAAAGGATGGCCTGTTTCCAGGGGTAAGTAAAGTCAGCTGCCCAGCTGCCTGATGTCAGTTTGTAGGAGGCCTTTGACCTTCCAAGGAAAGTAAGTCTTCCAGTTTGTGGCAGCTTGCATCTGGAAGAAATCCTGTTCCGTTCGGGATTGTAGGTGGCTGAGGCCTGGTGCCCGGCAGAAGGAGTTGGGAACAAAGGATGGCCTGTTTCCAGGGGTAAGTAAAGTCAGCTGCCCAAGTGCCTGGTGTCAGTTTGTAGAAGGCCTTTGGCCCTCCAAGGGAAGTAGGTCTTCCTGCTTGTGGCAGATTGCATCTGGAAGAAATCCTGTTCCGTTCGGGATTGTAGGTGGCTGAGGCCTGGTGCCCGGAAGAAGGAGTTGGGAACAAAGGATGGCCTGTTTCCAGGGGTAAGTAAAGTCAGCTGCCCAGGTGCTTGATGTCAGTTTGTAGGAGGCCTTTGGCTTTCCCAGGGAAGTAAGTCTTCCAGTTTGTGGCAGCTTGCATCTGGAAGAAATCCTGTTCCGTTCGGGATTGTAGGTGGCCGAGGCCAGGTGCCCGGCAGAGGGAGTTGGGCACAAAGGATGGCCTGTTTCCAGGGGTAAGTAAAGTCAGCTGCCCAGGTGCCTGATGTCAGTTTGTAGGAGGCCTTTGGCCCTCCATGGGAGGCCAGGTTTCCTGCTTGTAGCAGCTTGCATTTGGAAGAAATCCTGTTCCGTTCAGGATTGTAGGTGGCCGGAGCCGGGTGCCCAGCTTAGGAAGAAGGAGAAAAAGGATGGCCTGTTTCCAGGGGTAAGTAAAGTCAGCTGCCCAGGTGCCTGATGTCAGTTTGTAGGAGGCCTTTGGCCCTCCAAGGGAAGCTAGTCTTCCAGTTTGTGGCAGCTTGCATCTGGAAGAAATCCTGTTCCGTTCGGAATTGTAGGTGGCCGAGGCCAGGTCCCCGGCAGAGGGAGTTGGGCACAAAGATGGCCTGTTTCCAGGGGTAAGTAAAGTCAGCTGCCCAGGTGCCTGATGTCAGTTTGTCGGAGGCCTTTGGCCCTCCAAGGCAAGCAAGTCTTCCAGCTTGTGGAAGCCTGCATCTGGAAGAAATCCTGTTCCGTTCGGGATTGTAGGTGGCCTAGGCCAGGTGCCCGGATGAGGGAGTTGGGCAAAAAGGATGGCCTGTTTCCAAAGCTAAGTAAAGTCAGCTGCCCAGGTGCCTGATGTCAGTTTGTAGGAGGCCTTTGGCCCTCCATGGGAAGCCAGGCTTCCTGCTTGTGGCAGCTTGCATCTGGAAGAAATCCTGTTCCGTTCGGGATTGTAGGTGGCCTAGGCCAGGTGCCCAGATGAGGGAGTTGGGCAAAAAGGATGGCCTGTTTCCAGGGGTAAGTAAAGTCAGCTGCCCAGGTGCCTGATGTCAGTTTGTAGGAGGCCTTTGACCTTCCAAGGGAAGCTAGTCTTCCAGTTTGTGGCAGCTTGCATCTGGAAGAAATCCTGTTCCGTTCGGGATTGTAGGTGGCTGAGGCCTGGTGCCCGGCAGAAGGAGTTGGGAACAAAGGATGGCCTGTTTCCAGGGGTAAGTAAAGTCAGCTGCCCAGGTGCCTGATGTCAGTTTGCAGGAGGCCTTTAACCTACCAAGGGAAGTAAGTCTTTCAGTTTTTGGCAGCTTGCATCTGGAAGAAATCCTGTTCTGTTCGGGATTGTAGGTGGCTGAGGCCTGGTGCCCGGCAGAAGGAGTTGGGAACAAAGGATGGCCTGTTTCCAGGGGTAAGTAAAGTCAGCTGCCCAGGTGCCTGATGTCAGTTTATAGGAGGCCTTTGGCTTTCCCAGGGAAGTAAGTCTTCCAGTTTGTGGCAGCTTGCATCTGGTAGAAATCCTGTTCCGTTCGGGATTGTAGGTGGCTGAGGCCTGGTGCCCGGCAGAACGAGTTTGGAAAAAAGGATGGCCTGTTTCCAGGGGTAAGTAAAGTCAGCTGCCCAGGTGCCTAATGTCAGTTTGTAGGAGGCCTTTGGCCCTCCAAGGGAAGCTAGTCTTCCAGTTTGTGGCAGCCTGCATCTGGAAGAAATCCTGTTCCGTTCGGGATTGTAGGTGGCTGAGGCCTGGTGCCCGGCAGAACGAGTTGGGAAAAAAAGGATGGCCTGTTTCCAGGGGTAAGTAAAGTCAGCTGCCCAGGTGCTTGATGTCAGTTTGTAGGAGGCCTTTGGCCCTCCAAGGCAAGCAAGTCTTCCAGCTTGTGGCAGCTTCCATCTGGAAGAAATCCTGTTCCGTTCGGGATTGTAGGTGGTTGAGGCCAGGTGCCCGGCAGTGGGCGTTGGGCGAAAAGGATGGCCTGTTTCCAGGGTTAAGTAAAGTCAGCTGCCCAGGTGCCTGATGTCAGTTTGTAGGAGGCCTTTGGCCCTCCATGGGAAGTCAGGCTTCCTGCTTGTGGCAGCTTGCATCTGGAAGAAATCCTGTTCCGTTCGGGATTGTAGGGTGGCCGGGAGCCGGGTGCCCGGCTTAGGGAGATGGAAAAAAATGATTGCCTGTTTCCAGGGGTAATTAAATTCAGCTGCCCAGGTGCCTGGTGTCAGTTTGTAGGACGCCTTTGGCCCTCCAAGGGAAGCAAGTCTTCCAGCTTCTGGCCGCTTGCATCTGGAAGAAATCCTGTTCCATTCGGGATTGTAGGTGGCTGAGGCCTGGTGCCCGGCAGAAGGAGTTGGGCACAAAGGATGGCCTGTTTCCAGGGGTAAGTAATGTCAGATGCTCAGGTGCCTGATGTCAGTTTATAGGAGGCCTTTGGCCTTCCCAGGGAAGTAAGTCATCCAGTTTGTGGCAGCTTGCATCTGGAAGAAATCCTGTTCCGTTCGGGATTGTAGGTGGCTGAGGCCTGGTGCCCGGAAGAAGGAGTTGGGAATAAGGATGGCCTGTTTCCAGGGCTAAGTAAATTCAGCTGCCCAGGGTGCTGCTGATGTCAGTTTGTAGGAGGCCTTTGGCCCTCCAAAGGAAGCAAGTCTTCCAGTTTGTGGCAGCTTGCATCTGGAAGAAATCCTGTTCCGTTCGGGATTGTAGGTGGCCGAGGCCTGGTGCCCGGCAGAGGGAGTTGGGCACAAAGGATGGCCTGTTTCCAGGGGTAAGTAAAGTCAGCTGCCCAGGTGCCTGATGTCAGTTTGTAGGAGGCCTTTGGCCCTCCATGGGAAGTCAGGCTTCCTGCTGGTGGCAGCTTGCATCTGGAAGAAATCCTGTTCCGTTCGGGATTGTAGGTGGCCGGAGCCGGGTGCCCGGCTGAGGGAGATGGAAAAAAAGGATTGCCTGTTTCCAGGGGTAAGTAAAGTCAGCTGCCCAGGTGCCTGGTTTCAGTTTGTAGGACGCCTTAGGCCCTCCAAGGGAAGCAAGTCTTCCAGCTTCTGGCCGCTTGCATCTGGAAGAAATCCTGTTTTGTTTGGGATTGTAGGTGGCTGAGGCCTGGTGCCCGGCAGAAGGAGTTGGGAACAAAGGATGGCCTGTTTCCAGGGGTAAGTAAAGTCAGCTGCCCAGCTGCCTGATGTCAGTTTGTAGGAGGCCTTTGACCTTCCAAGGGAAGTAAGTCTTCCAGTTTGTGGCAGCTTGCATCTGGAAGAAATCCTGTTCCGTTCGGGATTGTAGGTGGCTGAGGCCTGGTGCCCGGCAGAAGGAGTTGGGAACAAAGGATGGCCTGTTTCCAGGGGTAAGTAAAGTCAGCTGCCCAAGTGCCTGGTGTCAGTTTGTAGGAGGCCTTTGGCCCTCCAAGGGAAGTAGGTCTTCCTGCTTGTGGCAGATTGCATCTGGAAGAAATCCTGTTCCGTTCGGGATTGTAGGTGGCTGAGGCCTGGTGCCCGGAAGAAGGAGTTGGGAACAAAGGATGGCCTGTTTCCAGGGGTAAGTAAAGTCAGCTGCCCAGGTGCTTGATGTCAGTT
>NW_027094468.1:0-93235 GCF_029207755.1 Chamaea fasciata
AAAACGGAAAAGGGAAGAGAAGGGAAAAAAGGGGAAGAAAAAGGGGGGAAAAGGGGAAGAAAAGTGAAAAAAAGGGAAAAAGGGGAAAAAAGGGGAAAAAAGGGGAAAAAAGGAGAAAGGGGAATGTGGAGGTCTTTTTAAAGGGAATTTTGAGGCGGTTTTTAGGGAATTTTATGGGGTTTTTTTTGGAATTTCAGGGTGGTTTTTAGGGAATTTTGAGGTGGTTTTTAGGGAATTTTATGGGGTTTTTTTGGGAATTTCAGGGTGGATTTTAGGGAATTTTATGGGGGGTTTTTTGGGAATTTCAGGGTGGATTTTAGGGAATTTTATGGGGGGTTTTTTGGGAATTTCAGGGTGGTTTTTAGGGAATTTTGAGGTGGTTTTTAGGGAACTTTTTGGGGGTTTAAAAGGGAATTTTGGGGTGGTTTTTAGGGAATTTTGAGGTGGTTTTTAGGGAATTTTATGGGGTTTTTAGGGAATTTTGAGGTGGGTGGTTTTTAGGGAATTTTATGGGGGTTTTTTTGGGAATTTCAGAGTGGTTTTTAGGGAATTTTATGGGGTTTTTAGGGAATTTTGAGGGTTGGTTTTTAGGGAATTTAAACGTGGTTTTTAGGGAATTTTGAGGTGGTTTTTAGGGAATTTAAACGTGGTTTTTAGGGAATTTTGAGGTGGTTTTTAGGGAATTTTATGGGGGTTTTTTTTGGAATTTCGGGATGGTTTTTCGGGAACTTGACGGGTGTTTTTTAGGGAATTTTGGAGTCTTTTTTTAGGGAGTTTCAAACTGTTTCTGAGGGAGTTCTGAGGTGCAGCCTCCTGGGAAAAACGGGTGTTTCGGGGGAAAATCTGAGTATTCCCAGGAAAAAGTCTGAGTATTCCCAGGAAAAAGTCTGAGTATTCCCAGGAAAAAATACCTGAGTATTCCCAGGAGAAATGAATATTTCCAGGTAAAAAAAAAAAACACCTGAGTATTCCCAGGAAAAACTTGAGTATTCCCAGGAAAAAATACCTGAGTATTCCCAGAAAAAACCCCAAGAATTCCCAGAAAAAAACTCTGAATATTCCCAGAAAAAACCTGAGAATTCCCAGAGAAAAAATTGGGAATTCCCAGAAAAAACCCCGAGAATTCCCAGAAAAAAAAACTTTGAATATTCCCAGAAAAAAACCCCGAGAATTCCCAGAGAAAAAACTGGGAATTCCCAGGAAAAACCCTGAGAATTCCCAGAAAAAAACTCTGAATATTCCCAGAAAAAAACCCCGAGAATTCCCAGAAAAAAACTTTGAATATTCCCAGAAAAAAAATCCAAGAATTCCCAGAGAAAAACAATTGGGAATTCCCAGAAAAAAACCCGAGAATTCCCAGAAAAAAACCCGAGAATTCCCAGTAAACAACTCTGAATATTCCCAGAAAAAACCTGAGAATTCCCAGAGAAAAAATTGGGAATTCCCAGAAAAAAACCTCGAGAATTCCCAGAAAAAAACTCTGAATATTCCCAGAAAAAAAATTGGGAATTCCCAGAAAAAAACCCGAGAATTCCCAGGAAAAAACCTCTGAATATTCCCAGAAAAAACCTGAGAATTCCCAGAAAAAAACCTGAATATTCCCAAAAAAAACCCCCGAGAATTCCCGGAAAAAACCCGGGGAATTCCCAGGAGGAGCTGAGTATTCCCATTCCCGTTTTTCCCTCGGGGCCTGGGGCTCGCCTTCCCCCTCTTTCCAGCTGCAGGAAGCGCCAAAATTTGGGATCGTTTTTCCAGCAGCTCCTGCCCATAAATCAGCTCCGGCCGCAATTCCCGGCCGGAATTCCCGGTTCCCCCTCGTTAACCCCAGCAGTTCCTGGAGCCGGGAATTCCGCCTGGAAAATTCCACCCCCGGGATCCAGGGAAAAACCAGGAACGTGCTGGGGAATCTCGAGACGTCCTTCCAGGGCTTTTCTCCGGGTTTTTTTTTTTTTTCTGGGAGAGCTGCGGAGGGGTTTGGGATGCGGGGAAACATGGAATGGCTTCCGACGGAAAAATCGGGAATTTGGGGAAGGGGGCGGGGGGTGAAGTTCCCCCCAAATCCGGGGCTGCTCCGACCCTGGGATAGCAGGAGGGAACGAGGTCATCCCTAAAATCCCAAAGCGGTCGGGGGATCCCATGGAATTCCTGGAATTGTCGCCGCCCACGGGAACCCCGTGCTGGGAGCTGGGAAGATCCAGGCCCATCCTTCCCTCGTCCCGTCCGTCCATCCCGGGAATTCGCCCAGTTCCCCAATTCCCTTTTCCCACTTCCCAGTTCTCCATATCCCGGTTCCCCAATTCCCTTTTCCCACTTCCCAGTTCTCCATATCCCAGTTCCCCAATTCCCTTTTCCCACTTCCCAGTTCTCCATATCCCGGTTCCCCAATTCCCTTTTCCCACTTCCCAGTTCTCCATATCCCAGTTCCCCAGTTCCCTTTTCCCACTTCCCAGTTCTCCACATCCCAGTTTCCCAGTTCCCTTTTCCCACTTCCGCGTCCCCTTCCCTACATCCCTCTTCCCAGTTTCCCAGTTCCCACTTCCCCACATCCCATTCCCCCTCCCTCCCCGCTCCCCTTTTCCCGATTTCCCTGGGATCAACCAAATTCCCAGTTCCCCACATCCCTTTTCCCAGTTCCCCGATCCCCGTTTCCCATTCCCCACATCCCAAATGCCACGTCCCGTCTCCCAGTTCCCGTTCCCCATCCCAGTTCCCATATCCCTGTTCCCAGTTCCCATATCCCAGTTCCCATTTCCCGTTCCCCATCCCCATTCCCAGTTCCCATATCCCCATCCCAGTTCCCGTCTCCCAATTCCCAGTTCCTGTTCCCCATCCCAGTTCCCAGTTCCCAGTTCCTGTTCCCCATCCCAGTTCCCAGTTCCCCCATCTCCCAGTTCCCATTTCCTGTTCCCCATCCCAGTTCCCCATCCCAGTTCCCAGTTCCCATCTCCCAGTTCCCAGTTCCTGTTCCCCATCCCAGTTCCCATCTCCCAGTTCCCAGTTCCCATCTCCCAGTTCCCATTTCCCGTTCCCCATCCCAGTTCCCCATCCCAGTTCCCAGTTCCCATTTCCTGTTCCCCATCCCAGTTCCCAGTTCCCCATCCCAGTTCCCCATCTCAGTTCCCAGTTCCTGGCTCCCCATCCCAGTTCCCATCTCCCAGTTCCCAATTCCCCATCCCAGTTCCCAGTTCCCCACATCCCATCTCCCCACATCCCAATTCCCATCTCCCCACATCCCAATTCCCATCTCCCCACATCCCAATTCCCATCTCCCCACATCCCAATTCCCATCTCCCCACATCCCATCTCCCCACATCCCAATTCCCATCTCCCCACATCCCATCTCCCCACATCCCAATTCCCATCTCCCCACATCCCATCTCCCCACATCCCATCTCCCCACATCCCATCTCCCCACATCCCACTTCCCCACATCCCCCCGCCCCTTCCCCGCGGTTTTCCCGGGATTTTCCCGGGCTAAGCCGTCTCTCCGCGGGGTCCCAGACCGGACCCCCCCCGGGCAGGATCCCCAAAGTCCCGCGGCCGCGCAGCGGCTCCGGGAACGGGAATGGGAATGGGACCGGGACCGGGAATTGGAACGGGACCGGGAACGGGAATGGGAACGGGACCGGGAATGGGAACGGGAATGGGAACGGGAATGGGAACGGGACCGGGAACGGGAATGGGAACGGGACCGGGAACGGGAATGGGAACGGGACCGGGAACGGGACCGGGGACGGGAATGGGAACGGGACCGGGAACGGGAATGGGAACGGGAACGGGAACGGGAATGGGAACGGGAATGGGACCGGGACCGGGACCGGGACCGGGACTGGCAACGGGAACGGCTCCGGGACCGGGAACGGGAATGGGAACGGCTCCGGGACCAGAACCGGGACCGGGAACGGGACTGGGAACGGGAACGGCACCGGGAACGGGACCGGGAATGGGAACGGGACCGGGAATGGCTCCGGGAACGGCACCGGGACTGGGAACGGGACCGGGAATGGCTCCGGGAACAGCACCTGGAACGGGAACGGGAACGGGTCTGGGACCGGCACCGGGACCGGGAACGGCACCGAGACCGGGGATGGGAATGGGACCGGGAGCGGGAACGGCTCCGGCACCGGGAACGGCGGCGGCGTTGTAACCCGAGGCGGCCCGGGCCAAACCGCCCGGCTGACCCCGGCGTCCCGCGGGAGCCGCCAACGAGGAGCCAGTGAGCGATTCCAGAGGCGGATTTGGCTTCCTGCTCCCGCCGCACGGCTCGGCACCGGGAGCAGGAGGAGGAGGAGGAGGAGGAGGAGGAGGCGCGGGGCCGCCGCTTCCCAAAGGAAAAGAATGGCCCGCCGCACCTGGAGCGGCCTCGGGAAAAGCGCCCGAGGGGAGCGGGAGGGGGGAGGAAAGGCCGGGGAAATCGGGGGGGGAAAACTGGGGGAATAATAGGGGAAAAACTGGGAAAATCAGGGGGGAAATAGGGGGAATAATAGGGGGAAAACTGGGAAAATCAGGGGGGAAATAGGGGGAAAACTGGGAAAATCGGGGGGGAAATTGGGGGAATAATAGGGAAATCGGGGGGGAAATTGGGGGAAAAATAGGGAAATCGGGGGGGGAAATTGGGGGAAAAATAGGGGAAAAACTGGGAAAATCAGGGGGGAAATAGGGGGGAAAACTGGGAAAATCGGGGGGGGATAATAGGGGGGAAAACTGGGAAAATCAGGGGGGAAATAGGGGGAATAATAGGGGAAATCAGGGGGGAAATTGGGGGAAAAACCGGGAAATAGGGGGGGAAAATGGGGAAATCAGGGGGGAAATAGGGGGAAAAATAGGGAAATCAGGGGGGGAAATAGGGGGATAATAGGGGGAAAAACTGGGAAAATCAGGGGGGGAAATAGGGGGAAAAACTGGGAAATTGGGGGGGAAAATGGGGAAATCAGGGGAGAAAATAGGGGGAATAATAGGGGAAATCAGGGGGGAAATTGGGGGAATAATAGGGAAATCAGGGGGGGAATTGGGGGAATAATAGGGGAAAAACTGGGGAAATCAGGGGGGAAATAGGGGGGGAAAATGGGAAAAATCAGGGGGGAAATAGGGGGGAAAAACTGGGAAATAGGGGGGGAAATGGGGAAATCAGGGGGGGAAATAGGGGGGAAAAACTGGGAAATCAGGGGGGGGAAATAGGGGGAAAAATAGGGAAATCAGGGGGGGAAATAGGGGGAAAAATAGGGGAAAAACTGGGAAAATCAGGGGGGGAAATAGGGGGAATAATAGGGGAAAAACTGGGAAAATCAGGGGGGGAAATAGGGGGAAAAACTGGGAAATTGGGGGGGAATAGGGGGAAAAACTGGGAAAATCGGGGGGAAATAGGGGGGGGAAATGGGAAAATCAGGGGGGGAAATCATGGGGAAAATAGGGGGAAAAAAATTGGGGATAAAACCCGGGAAAATCAGGGGGGAAATAGGGGGAAAAACCGGGAAATAGAGGGGGAAACAAAGGGAAAATAAGTTGGGGAAATCAGGAAAAAAACCGGGGGAAACCGCAGGAAAACCAGGACAAAACCCCAGGAAAAATAGGAAAAAAAACCTGGGGAAATCAGGAAAAAAAACAGGGAAAAACCCCAGGAAAACCAGAAAAACCCCCAAAAAAACAGGAAAAAAACTTGGGAAAATCAGGAAAAAAAACAGGGAAAAACCCCAGGAAAACCAGAAAAACCCCCCAAAAACAGGAAAAAAACTTGGGGAAATCACAAAAAATCTGGGAAAAACCGCAGGAAAACCAGGCCGAAACCCCAGGAAAACCAGGAAAAAAACCTGGGGAAATCAGGAAAAAAAACCTTGGAAAAACCGCAGGAGTCAGCGGGAATGGGGGCTGGGAATGGGGGCTGGGATTGGGATTCTTTGGGAATGGGGGCTGGGAATGGTTGGGAATGGGGGCTGGGAGCGGGAGTCCTCAGGAATGGGGGCTGGGAGTTATTCCTTGGGAATAGAGACTGAGATTTATTGGGAATGGCCAGGGATTCCTGGGGAATGGCAGCTGGGAGTGGAGTCCTCGGGAATGGCAGCTGGGATTGATTGGGAATGGGGGCTGGGAATGGGATTGGTTGGGAATGGGGGCTGGGAATGGGATAGGTTGGGAATGGGGGCTGGGAGTTCTTCCCAGGGAATGGGGGCTGGGATTTGTTGGGAATGTCCAGAGTTTAATTGGGACTGAGGGCTGGGATTTATTGGGAATAGGGACTGGGATTTATTGGGAATAGGAGCTGGGATTCCTTGGGAACAGGGACTGGGATTTATTGGGAATAGGGACTGGGATTTATTGGGAACGAGGACTGGGATTTATTGGGAACAGGGACTGGGATTCATTGGGAACAGGGACTGGGATTTATTGGGAACAGCGACTGGGATTTATTGGGAATAGGGACTGGGATTCCTTGGGAACAGGGACTGGGATTCATTGGGAACAGGGACTGGGATTTATTGGGAATAGGGACTGGGATTTATTGGGAACAGGGACTGGGATTTATTGGGAATAGGAACTGGGATTTATTGGGAATAGGGACTGGGATTTATTGGGAACAGGGACTGGGATTTATTGGGAACAGGGACTGGGATTCCTTGGGAACAGGGACTGGGATTTATTGGGAATAAGAGCTGGGATTTATTGGGAAGAGGGACTGGGATTTATTGGGAACAGGGACTGGGATTTATTGGGAATAGGAACTGGGATTCATTGGGAACAGGGACTGGAATTTATTGGGAAGAAGGACTGGGATTTATTGGGAAGAGGGACTGGGATTTATTGGGAAGAGGGACTGGGATTTATTGGGAAGAGGGACTGGGATTTATTGGGAATAGGAGCTGGGATTTATTGGAAATAGGAACTGGGATTTATTGGGAATAGGAACTGGGATTCATTGGGAACAGGGACTGGGATTTAGTGGGAACAGGGACTGGGATTTAGTGGGAACAGGGACTGGGATTTATTGGGAAGAGGGACTGGGATTTATTGGGAAGAGGGACTGGGATTTATTGGGAACAGGGACTGGGATTCATTGGGAATAGGAACTGGGATTCATTGGGAACAGGGACTGGGATTTATTGGGAACAGGGACTGGGATTTATTGGGAACAGGGACTGGGATTTATTGGAACAGGGACTGGGATTTATTGGGAACAGGGACTGGGATTCATTGGGAACAGGGACTGGGATTTATTGGGAACAGGGACTGGGATTTATTGGGAACAGGGACTGGGATTCATTGGGAACAGGGACTGGGATTTATTGGGAACAGGAGCTGGGATTCCTTGGGAACAGGGGCTGGGATTTATTGGGAATAGGGACTGGGATTTATTGGGAACAGGGACTGGGATTTTTTGGGAACAGGGACTGGGATTTATTGGGAACAGGGACTGGGATTTATTGGGAACAGGGACTGGGATTTACTGGGAACAGGGACTGGGATTTATTGGGAACAGGGACTGGGATTCTTTGGAAATAGGGAGCTGGGATTCCTTGGGAGTGGGAGCTGGGATTTATTGGGAATAGGGACTGGGTTTCCTTGGGAACAGGAACTGGGATTTAGTGGGAACAGGGACTGGGATTCCTTGGGAATGGGGCTGGGAGCACTCCAGGGGCACCAGGAACTCCTGGAAGTTTCTGGGATGGGCGGGATTTAGGGATTGTCCCGTTCCGTGGGCAGGGGCGGCTCCGCCATCCCCGTCCTGACGCAATTCCAGGGATTCCGTGGGAATCCCACTCTGGGTTTGGGATGGAAGGAGTTTTAGGGATGATCCCGTTCCCAAGGGACACCTCCTGCTATTCCAGGGATGGGGCAGCCCTGGATTCTCTGGGAATTCCATCCCCAAAATCCCAAAATTCCGTTGGAAGCCGTTCCCTGTTTCCCTGCGTCTCAAATCCCTCTGCAGCTCTCCCAGAAAAAAATCCTCTGGAAAAGGCTCCGGGATCTCCCAGGATTCTCCCATGGGATCTTATCCTTGGAGTTTTGTCCATGGAATTCCGTCCATGGAATTCTGTCCATGGAATTCCGCCCATGGAATTTTGTCCATGGAATCCTGTCCATGGAATTCTGTCCAGGGAATCCTGTCCATGGAATTCCGTCCATGGAATTCCGTCCATGGAATTCTGTCCATGGAATTCCATCCATGGAATTCTGTCCATGGAATCTTGTCCATGGAATCCTGTCCATGGAATCCTGTCCATGGAATCCTGTCCATGGAATTCCATCCATGGAATTCTGTCCATGGAATCCTGTCCATGGAATCCTGTCCATGGAATTCCGTCCATGGAATTCTGTCCATGGAATCTTGTCCATGGAATCCTGTCCATGGAATCCTGTCCATGGAATTCCGTCCATGGAATTCTGTCCATGGAATCCTGTCCATGGAATTCTGTCCATGGAATTCCGTCCATGGAATTCCGTCCAGGGAATCCTGTCCATGGAATTCCGTCCAGGGAATCCTGTCCATGGAATTCCGTCCATGGAATCCTGTCCATGGAATTCTGGAATACCTGGATCCGTCTCCCACCCCTGGCACCCCCAGAGCCATCCACAGGGGGATTTTTTGGGAATATTCCGCCCCCTCCCCCCGCCCCGGGATTCCAGGCTTCAATCCCCATTCCCAGGAATTCCCATCCCTGTGGATGTGGAAGAATCCCCCATTCCCGGGGATTTTCCAAGCCCAGGAATTCCCAGTTTCCCCCTGGATCCGAAGGGGTCTCGGTGCCCCCGGGGGAGATTCCCGAGGCTGATTCCCGCTGGATCTATCCCAGGAATCTCCAGAGCGGCCCCAATTCCCGGCTTGGGTCTCCCGGGCCCGCAGGGAAAACCGGGAGCAGCTCCCGGCTTTTGAATCCCGAAAAAAACCCCAAAACAACCCAACCCAGTCCTCCCGTCTGTCCCTCAGCCATCCCGGGCTGAATTCCCGAATTCCTGAATTCCAGGAGCCGGGCTGGCAGCGGGGGCGGGCGGGGCGCCAATCCCTCCCTCCGTCCTTCCCGCCGGAGCCAAGGCCGCGACGTGCCGAGCCAGGAGCCTGCGCTGATTTCATGGAGCAAAAATGTCCCGGAAAAATCCCGGGCCCGGCTCCGGCAGCCAGGGCGGGGGGGGGACGGGGATGGAGCCGGGAATGAACCGGGGATGAGCCGGGAATGAACCGGGATTGGAGCCGGGAATGAACCGGGATTGGAGCCGGGAATGAACTGGGATGGGGCTGGGAATGAACTGGGATGGGGCCGGGAATGAGCCGGGGATGGAGACGGGAATGAACTGGGATGGGGCCGGGAGTGAACTGGGATGGGGCCGGGAATGAGCCGGGATGGGGCCGGGAATGAACTGGGATTGGAGCCGGGAATGAACTGGGATTGGAGCCGGGAATGAGCCGGGAATGAGCGGGGAATTAACTGGGATGGGGCCGGGATTGGAGCCGGGAATGAACCGGGGATGAGCCGGGAATGAACTGGGATGGGGCCGGGAATGAACTGGGATGGAGCCGGGAATGAACTGGGATTGGAGCCGGGAATGAACCGGGATTGGAGCCGGGAATGAACTGGGATTGGAGCCGGGAATGAACTGGGAATGAACCGGGAATGGAGCCGGGAATGAACCGGGGATGAGCTGGGAATGAACTGGGATGGAGCCGGGAATGAACCGGGGATGAGCCGGGAATGAACTGGGATGGAGCCGGGAGTGAGCCGGGAATGAACCGGGAATGGAGCCGGGAGTGAACCGGGATGGCGCCGGGAATGAACCGGGAATGAGCGGGGAATTAACTGGGATGGGGCCGGGATTGGAGCCGGGAATGAACCGGGGATGAGCCGGGAGTGAGCCGGGATGGGGCCAGGAATGAACTGGGATGGAGCTGGGAATGAGCGGGGAATGAACTGGGAATGAACCGGGATTGGAGCCGGGAATGAACTGGGATGGGGCCGGGAATTAACCGGGATTGGAGCCGGGAATGAACCGGGATTGGAGCCGGGAATGAACTGGGATGGGGCCGGGAATGAACTGGGATTGGAGCCGGGAATGAGCGGGGAATGAACTGGGAATGAACCGGGTTTGGAGCTGGGAATGAATCAGGAATGAGCGGGGAATGAGCAGGGAATGAACCGGGATTGGAGCCGGGAATGAGCCGGGATGGGGCCAGGAATGAACCGGGAATGAACTGGGATTGGAGCAGGGAGTGAGCCGGGAATGAACCGGGAATGAACTGGGAATGAACCGGGATTGGAGCCGGGATGGGGCCGGGAATGAACCGGGAATGAGCGGGGAATTAACTGGGATGGGGCCGGGATTGGAGCTGGGAATGAGCCGGGATTGGAACTGGGAATGAACTGGGAATGAACGGGGATTGGAGCTGGGAATGAACTGGGATGGGGCCAGGAATGAACCAGGAATGAGCGGGGAATGAACCGGGAATGAGCGGGGAATGAACCGGGATTGGAGCCGGGAATGAGCTGGAAATGAACAGGGAATGAACTGGGAATGAGCGGGGAATGAACTGGAAATGAACTGGGAATGAACTGGGATGGGGCCGGGATTGAGCCGGGAATGAGCAGGGAATGAACTGGGAATGAACCGGGATTGGAGCCGGGAATGAACCGGGATTGGAGCCGGGAATGAGCCGAGATGGGGCTGGGAATGAACCGGGAATGAACTGGGAATGAACCGGAATTGGAGCTGGGAATGAATCAGGAATGAGCGGGTAATGAGCAGGGAATGAACCGGGATTGGAGCTGGGAATGAACTGGGATTGAGCCAGGAATGAACCGGGATTGGAGCCGGGAATGAACCGGGATTGGAGCTGGGAATGAACCAGGAATGAGCGGGGAATGAGCCGGGAATGGAGCTGGGAATGAGCCGGGAATTGAGCTGGGAATGAGCGGGGAATGAACTGGGAATGAACTGGGATGGGGCCGGGAATGAACCCGGAATGAGCCGGGATGGGGCTGGGAGTGAACCGGGAATGAACTGGGATTGGAGCTGGGAATGAGCCGGGATGGAGCCAGGAATGAGCCGAGATGGTAGCCGGGAATGAGCTGGGAATGAACCGGGAATGAGCTGGGAATGAGCCGGGATTGGAGCTGGGAATGAACCCGGAATGAGCTGGGATGGAGCCGGGAATGGAGCTGGGAATGAACTGGGATTGGAGCTGGGAATGAGCCGGGATGGAGCCGGGATTGGAGCCGGGAATGAACCGGGATGGAGCCGGGATTGGAGCTGGGAATGAGCTGGGAATCCTCCCAGGATGGAACCGGGAATGAGCTGGGAATATTCCTGGGATGGAGCTGGGAATGAGCAGAGATAAAGCAGGAATGAGCCGGGAATGAGCTGGGAATGAGCCGGGATGGAGCCGGGAATTCTCCCGGGATGGGATCCTGGTGCTGGGAAGGGGCAGAAGCCGGGAAGAGGGGACAGGAGCCCCTCAGGATTTGTGGGATCAGGGAATTCTGTGCTTCCCGCTTCATTCCCTGGGAATGGGCCCCGCCATGCGTGGCCGGAGAAGGTTGGGAAAGGCCGGGAAAAGCTGGAAAAGGTTGGGAAAGGCTGGAATGTGGGGCTGGGAAGCGCTGGGATTCTTTTCTCCAGGTTTTTCCCCAAATTCCTTGGGTTTTTTTTTAAACCTGGTTCTTCTGGCACGGGGAATGTCGGAAACTGTGGGAAAGGGAAATGGGGAAGGGAGAAGGAAAAGGGGAGAGTGGAAAGAGAAAGGGAAAAAGGAAAGGAAAGGGAAAAGGAGAAAGGGGGAATGGGAAAAGGGAAAAACAGGAAAATGGGAAAAGGAGAAAGGGGAAAGGGAAATGGGAAAGGGAAAAACGGGAAAATGG
This sequence comes from Chamaea fasciata, assembly GCF_029207755.1. Classification (NCBI taxonomy): domain Eukaryota; kingdom Metazoa; phylum Chordata; class Aves; order Passeriformes; family Sylviidae; genus Chamaea; species Chamaea fasciata. The sequence goes on from NW_027094468.1 coordinate 11,841, forward strand.
GAAAGGGGAAAGGGGAAATGGAAAGGGGAAAAGGGAAAAACGGGAAAATGGGAAAAGGAGAAAGGGGAAAGGGAAATGGGAAAGGGAAAAACGGGAAAATGGGAAAAGGAAAAGGAGAAAGGGGAAATGGAAATGGGAAAGGGAAAAACGGGAAAATGGGAAAGGGGAAAGGGGAAATGGGAAAGGGGAAAAACAAGAAAATGGGAAAGGGAAAAAGGGGAAAGGGAAATGGGAAAAGGAAAAGGGAAAAACGGGAAAACGGGAAAGGGGAAATGGGAAAGGGGAAAAACAGGAAAATGGGAAAGGGAAAAGGAAGAAAAGGGGAAGGGAAAAAGAGGAAAGGGAGAGAAAGGGAAAAATGGGGAAAGGGAGAAGGGAAAAGAAAAGGAGAACGGGAAAATGGAAATGGGAAAAGGGAAAAGAAATGGTGAGAAGGGAAAAGGGGAAATGGGAAAAGGGAGAAGGAGAAGGGGAAAAAATGGGCGAGGGAGAAGGAAAAGGGGAAAAGGAAAAATGGGAAAAGGGAGATTGGGAAAGGGAGAAGGGAAAATGGGGAAATGGGGAAACGGAGAAGGGAAAATGGGGAAAAGGGAGATTGGGAAAGGGAGAAGGGAAAATGGGGAAAATGGGAAAAGGGAGATTGGGAAAGGGAGAAGGGAAAATGGGGAAATGGGAAAAGGGAGATTGGGAAACGGAGAAGGGAAAATGGGGAAATGGGAAAAGGGAGATTGGGAAACGGAGAAGGGAAAAGGGAAAATGGGGAAAAGGGAGATTGGGAAACGGAGAAGGGAAAAGGGAAAATGGGGAAAAGGGAGATTGGGAAAGGGAGAAGGGAAAATGGGGAAAAGGGAGATTGGGAAACGGAGAAGGGAAAATGGGGAAATGGGAAAAGGGAGATTGGGAAAGGGAGAAGGGAAAATGGGGAAAATGGGGAAAGGGAGATTGGGAAATGGAGAAGGGAAAATGGGAAAAGGGGAAAAGGGGAAAAGGGAAAAGGGACGAGGAAGGATTCCCGGTCAACGACACCGCTTCCGGATTTAATTCCTTCCCGCATCAACAGCCCCAGACTCCGGCACGTGATTGATCCTTCCCGAAAAACGCGCGGCCACGCCCCCTCCCCCCGCCCCGGGATCCGCCCCGGGATCTTTCCCGGGATCCGCTCCGGGCTCAGTTTTGGGATCAGTCCTGGGATCCAGTCCCAGGATCCATCCAGGGATCGGTTCCGGGATCGGCTTTGCGAGAAGTTCCGGGATCCAGTTCCGCCATCAGTTCAGGGGTCCGTTCTGGGATCCGGCTCCGGGATCGAGCAGCTCCGAGCAGGAAGCGGAATCCGGGAAGTGGATCTCGGGGAGAGCCAAAAGTCCCGCGAGCAGCCACAGATCCCAGGGGCAGGGATTCCCAGGGATTCCCGGAGCGGATCCGGGAGATCCCAGTGTTCCGCAGGCAGGAATCCCGGGACAGGGATTCCCGGGAATTCCCAGACGGATCCGGGAGATCCGAGTGTTCCACAGGCAGGAATTCCCAGAGTGGATCCGGGAGATCCAAAGGTTCCATGAGCAGAAATCCTGGGACAGGGATTCCTGGAGCGGATCCAGGAGATCCGAGTGTTCGGTGATCCGGAATTCCCAGAGGGGATCCAGGAGATCCAAATGTTCCACAGGCAGGAATTCCCAGGAATTCCCAGAGGGGATCCAGGAGATCCAAATGTTCCACAGGCAGGAATTCCCAGGGATTCCCAAGGGGATCCAGGAGATCCAAGTGTTCCGTGATCCGGAATTCCCAGAGGGGATCCAGGAGATCCAAGTGTTCCGTGATCCGGAATTCCCAGGAATTCCAGAGGAGATCCAGGAGATCCAAATGTTCCACAGGCAGGAATTCCCAGGGATCCTCAGAGGGGATCCAGGAGATCCAAGTGTTCGGTGATCTGGAATTCCCAGGAATTCCAGAGGAGATCCAGGAGATCCAAATGTTCCACAGGCAGGAATTCCCAGGAATTCTCAGAGGGGATCCAGGAGATCCAAGTGTTCCACAGGCAGGAATTCCCAGGAATCCTGAGGGGATCCAGGAGATCCGAGTGTTCCGTGACCCAGGAATTCCCGGGAATTCCAGAGGAGATCCGAGTGTTCCGTGACCCAGGAATTCCCGGGAATTCCCGGAGCAGCTGCGCCGTGGCTGGGGGTTGCATTCCCAGGAATTCCCGGAATTCCGGCCCCTCTGGAATGTTGGTGCCGCTCTTCCCGGCGGGATGGGGCAGGAGAAGGTCCCTGGGTGGATCCGGGGGTTGGCTTCCAGTGGGGCTTGCCCTTGCCCGCTGCTCCCGGCTGGAATTCCCGGAATTCCCGGATTCCCGGCTGGAATTCCCGGCCGGAATTCCCGGCCTAGCTCCGGAGCTGTCCCGTCTTCCTGTCGCGGTCTTTGCTCTGCGGGAGGGGAAAGGAGGGCGGGTTGGAGCTGGGATCGGGAATTCTGGGATCCCTTTTCCGGGGAATTCTCCCGGGATCCCCTTCCCAGGGAATTCTCCCAGGATCCCATTCCCAGGGAATTCTCCCAGGATCCCATTCCCAGGGAATTCTCCCAGGATCCCCTTTTCCAGGGAATTCTCCTGGGGTTCCCTGGAGCTGTTCCCGATCCCGGGATTCCCCTGGCACCCCCAGTGCCACCAGTGTCACCAGTGCCACCAGTACAGCTCCCAATATAACCAGTGTCACCCCCAGTGTCACCAGTACAACTCCCAGTGTCACCAGTGTCACCAGTGCCACCAGTACAATTCCCAGTGTCACCAGTGTCACCCCCAGTATAACCAGTATAAGTCCCAGTGTCACCCTCGGTGCCACCAGTACAGCTCCCAGTATAACCAGTACAACTCCCAGTGCCACCAGTGTCACCAGTGCCACCAGTACAGCTCCCAGTGTCCCCGGTGTCCCCGGTGTCCCCCCAGTGTCCCCAGTGTCCCCAGTGTCCCCAGTGTCCCCAGTGTCCCCAGTGTCCCCGGTGTCCCCCCAGTGTCCCCAGTGTCCCCAGTGTCCCCAGTGTCCCCGGTGTCCCCCCAGTGTCCCCAGTGTCCCCAGTGTCCCCAGTGTCCCCAGTGTCCCCAGTGTCCCCGGTGTCCCCCCAGTGTCCCCAGTGTCCCCAGTGTCCCCACTGTCCCCATTGTCCCCAGTGTCCCCAGTGTCCCCAGTGTCCCCAGTGTCCCCATTGTCCCCAGTGTCCCCAGTGTCCCCAGTGTCCCCGGTGTCCCCCCAGTGTCCCCAGTGTCCCCAGTGTCCCCACTGTCCCCATTGTCCCCAGTGTCCCCAGTGTCCCCAGTGTCCCCAGTGTCCCCATTGTCCCCAGTGTCCCCGGTGTCCCCAGTGTCCCCAGTGTCCCCAGTGTCCCCGGTGTCCCCAGTGTCCCCAGTGTCCCCAGTATCCCCAGTATCCCCAGTGTCCCTCCCAGTGTCCCCGGTGTCCCCGGTGTCGCCATTCCCGGTATCCGCAGGGTCCCCCGGCCCAGCCAGCCGCTCCTCCCCGTCCCCGCTTCCCGGGATTCTCCCCATTCCCGCTCCTGCCCCAGCCCAGCCCTCTTCCTTTCCCATCCCCATTTTCAGGATCCAATTCCCCATCCCCTCCCCATTTCTCGGGATCCAAATCCCTTTTCCATCCCCATTTTCCGGGATCCGAATCCCTTTTCCATCCCCGTTTTTTGGGATCCAATTCCCAATCCCATCCCCATTTTCAGGATCCGAATCCCTTTCCCATCCCCATTTTTCGGGATCCAAATCCCTTTCCCATCCCCATTTTTCCGGGATCCAAATCCCTTTTCCCTCCCCATTTTTTGGGATCCAAATCCCTTTCCCATCCCCGTTTTTTGGGATCCAATTCCCCATCCCATCCCCCTTTTTCTGTCCCTGTTTTCCAGGGTCACCCAATTCCCACTCTCTGCTCCATCCCAGCCCTTCCCCCTTTTCCATCTCTGATTTTTGGGATCCAGTTCCCTTTCCCATCCCCATTTTTTGGGATCCAGTCCCCAATCCCATCCCCATTTTTGGGGATCCAGTTCCCAGTTCCATCCCCGTTTCCCATCCCTGTTTCCCATCCCCATTTTTCCGGATGCAATTTCCAATCCCATCCCCATTTTCCGGGATCCCAATCCCTTTCCCATCCCCATTTTCCGGGATCCCAATCCCTTTCCCATCCCCATTTTTCCAGGATCCGAATCCCTTTCCCCTCCCCATTTTTCCGGGATCCGAATCCCTTTCCCATCCCCATTTTCCAGAATCCAAATCCCTTTTCCCATCCCTATTTTTCGGGATCCCAATCCCTTTCCCATCCCCATTTTTCCGGATGCAATTCCCAATCCCATCCCCATTTTCCGGGATCCCAATCCCTTTCCCATCCCCATTTTTCCGGGATCCGAATCCCTTTCCCATCCCCATTTTCCAGAATCCAAATCCCTTTTCCCATCCCTATTTTTCGGGATCCGAATCCCTTTCCCATCCCCATTTTCCGGGATCCCAATCCCTTTCCCATCCCCATTTTCCGGGATCCCAATCCCTTTCCCATCCCTATTTTTCGGGATCCCAATCCCTTTCCCATCCCCATTTTTCGGGATCCCAATCCCTGTTTCCCATCCCTATTTTCCGGGATCCAAATCCCTTTTCCCATCCCCATTTTTTCAGGATCCCAATCCCTTTCCCCTCCCCATTTTTCCGGTATCCCAATCCCTTTCCCATCCCCATTTTTCGGGATCCCAATCCCTGTTTCCCATCCCTATTTTCCGGGATCCAAATCCCTTTTCCCATCCCCATTTTTTCAGGATCCCAATCCCTTTCCCCTCCCCATTTTTCCGGTATCCCAATCCCTTTCCCATCCCCATTTTTCGGGATGCAATTCCCAATCCCCTCCCCATTTTTCCGGTATCCGAATCCCTTTCCCATCCCCATTTTCCAGAATCCAAATCCCTTTCCCCTCCCCCTTTCCTTGGCATCCCATTCCCTTCCCCCCTCCCCGTTTTTCGGGATGCAATTCCCAAATCCCTTTATTTCCCCTCCTCTCCCTCCTTTGTTCCCGGGGGAGGGGGAGGGGGGGGAAGGGCGAAGGGGCTGGAAAAGGTGGAATTCTGCTCCCGCTTTCCCAGATGTTCCGGGGCAGTCTGGGGCGGAAACGGGGATTGGGAAAATCCCTCCTCCCCTCCCTCGGCTCACCTGCGCCGGAATTCCAGCGGGAATTCGGGATCCCGGCGCTCGGGCAGGGGGGGAAAACCGGGAATGGCTCAGGGAAAGCTCCCTGGGATCTCATGGAATTCCCGCTCCCTGTGCCTAAATCCGGGATTTTTCCATGGAAAACCTGGATGTGGGAGCAGCTCTGAAGGGGGGAAAATCTGGGAATGGCTCAGGGGAAACTCCCTGGGATCGTTTGGGAATTTCATGGAATTCCTGCTCCCTGTGCCTAAATCCGGGATTTTTCCATGGAAAACCTGGATTGGGGGTGATCCCGCCCTGGGGAAAACCGGGAATGGCTCAGGGAAAGCTCCCTGGAATCTCATGGAATTCCTGCTCCCTGTGCCTAAATCCGGGATTTTTCCATGGAAAACCTGGATGTGGGAGCAGCTCTGAAGGGGGGAAAACCGGGAATGGCTCAGGGGAAACTCCCTGGAATCATTTGGGAATCTCATGGAATTCCTGCTCCCTGTGCCTAAATCCGGGATTTTTTTCCATGGAAAACCTGGATTGGGGGTGATCCCGCCCTGGGGAAAACCGGGAATGGCTCAGGGAAACTCGCTGGGATCTCATGGAATTCCCGCTCCCTGTGCCTAAATCTGGGCTTCCAGAGGAGCCCAAATCCCAGCTCTCATCCCAAATCCCAGCTCTCATCCCAAATCCCAGCTCTCATCCCAAATCCCAGCTCCCTCCTAATTCCCGGCTTCCATCCCAAATCCTTGCTCTGATCCCCGTTCCCCTCCGGATCCCTTTTCCCAAATCCTCTCTGGATCCCCATTTCCCCCCCGGATCCCAAATCCCCTCTGGATCCCTTCTCCCATCCCCTCCTTCCCCTTGGAAAGGCCAGGATCCCGAAGATCCCGAAAAATCTGGGAATTGCCCCAGTTCCAGCCCCGAATTCCAGTTGGAACTGGGAGCACTGGGACGGAGGCGATCCCGTTCCCTCTCCGTTCTCTTCCCGCTTTTCCCGAGCCTTGCCCGGTGCCCGCTCCCGGCTCCTCTCCCGCCCCTTGCCCTCTGGATTTTCCACGGATTTTGCCCAGCGGATTTCCAGTGGTTTTTCCCTGGATTATCCAGGAATTTTCCCAAGATTTCCCACGGATTTTCTGTGGATTTTCCATTCGGATTTTCCACAGATTTTCCCAGGATTTCCCACGGATTTTCTGTGGATTTTCCATTTGGATTTTCCACTGATTTTCCCTGGATTATCCACGGATTTTCCATCTATTTCCCACGGATTTTCCCTGAGGGTTTTCCCTGGATTTTCCGTGGATTTTCCACAGATTTTTCCCTGGATTTTCCACAGGTTTTCCCTGAGGATTTCCTGTGGGTTTTCCCTGGATTTTCCGTGGATTTTCCACAGGTTTTCCATGGATTTTGGAGCCGACTTGGGCGGGCTCTGCTGTCCCTGCTCCAAGCGGGAGCTCCTTGGAATTCCCGCTCATCCCAGTCCTCCCCGTAACCCCCAAGCACTGGGATAAACTGGGAATCATTCGGATAAACTGGGAACCGCTGGGATAAATCCGGGAATCTCCAATTTTTTGGGGGGAATCTGGGATCCCCCGTGGCCAGGAATCGCCGGGTTTTTTGGGAAGTCTCCGCGAGCTCGTCATTCCCAGCCCAAATCCTGAATTCCCGGGACACAATTCCCCGATTCCCCGCGGGATCCAGTCCTGAATTCCCAGGCCATCATTCCCTTCATCCCCACGACATTCCCAGGATCCCGGTCCCCATTCCCAGGATCCCGGTCCCCATTCCCAGAATCCCGCTCCCCATTCCCTGCAGCATTCCCAGGATCCCGGCAGTCTCCATTCCCTGTATCCCAGTGTTCCGATCCCCATTGGCTGAGGCAGGTGCAGATCTGCCGCCGCTGCGCACCCCGGGAGCCCCATTCCCAAATCCCAGCATCCCGAATCCCATTCCCAACATCCCGAATCCCATTCCCTGTATCCCAAATCCCATTCCCAGCCTCCCACCATCCCGTATCCCATTCCCAGCCTCCCTCACTGACCATTCTGCGCTGGTTGCTGAGGCAGAAGGTGCAGATCTGCCGCGGCTGGATATTCTCAGAGCCGCATTCCCTGTATCCCAGTACTCATTCCCTGTATCCCTGTATCCCAAATCCCATTCCCTGTATCCCAAATCCCATTCCCACCATCCCACCACCCCGTATCCCATTCCCAGCCTCCCTCACTGACCATTCTGCGCTGGTTGCTGAGGCAGAAGGTGCAGATCTGCCGCAGCTGGATATTCTCAGAGCCCCATTCCCTGCATCCCAGCATCCCGAATCCCATTCCCTGTATCCCAAATCCCATTCCCAGCCTCCCACCACCCCGTATCCCATTCCCAGCCTCCCTCACTGACCATTCTGCGCTGGTTGCTGAGGCAGAAGGTGCAGATCTGCCACCGCTGGGTATTCTCAGAGCCCCATTCCCAGCATCCCAGCATCCCGAATCCCATTCCCTGTATCCCAAATCCCATTCCCACCATCCCACCATCCCAAATCCCATTCCCAGCCTCCCACCACCCCGTATCCCATTCCCAGCCTCCCTCACTGACCATTCTGCGCTGGTTGCTGAGGCAGAAGGTGCAGATCTGCCGCCCCTGGACACCCCGGGAGCCCCATTCCCAGCATCCCAGCATCCCAAATCCCATTCCCTGTATCCCAAATCCCATTCCCACCATCCCACCATCCCGAATCCCATTCCCAGCCTCCCTCACTGACCATTCTGCGCTGGTTGCTGGGGCAGAAGGTGCAGATCTGCCGCGGCTGCGCATTCTCAGAGCCGCATTCCCTGTATCCCAGCATCCCGTATCCCATTCCCAGCATCCCGAATCCCATTCCCTGTATCCCAAATCCCATTCCCACCATCCCATCACCCCGAATCCCATTCCCAGCCTCCCTCACTGACCATTCTGCGCTGGTTGCTGAGGCAGAAGGTGCAGATCTGCCGCCCCTGGACACCCCGGGAGCCCCATTCCCAGCATCCCAGCATCCCAAATCCCATTCCCTGTATCCCAAATCCCATTCCCACCATCCCACCACCCCGTATCCCATTCCCAGCCTCCCTCACTGACCATTCTGCGCTGGTTGCTGAGGCAGAAGGTGCAGATCTGCCGCGGCTGGATATTCTCAGAGCCCCATTCCCTGTATCCCAGCATCCCGAATCCCATTCCCTGTATCCCAAATCCCATTCCCAGCCTCCCACCACCCCGTATCCCATTCCCAGCCTCCCTCACTGACCATTCTGCGCTGGTTGCTGAGGCAGAAGGTGCAGATCTGCCGCGGCTGCGCACCCCGGGAGCCCCATTCCCAGCATCCCAGCATCCCGAATCCCATTCCCTGTATCCCAAATCCCATTCCCACCATCCCACCACCCCGAATCCCATTCCCAGCCTCCCTCACTGACCATTCTGCGCTGGTTGCTGGGGCAGAAGGTGCAGATCTGCCGCGGCTGCGCATTCTCAGAGCCGCATTCCCTGTATCCCAGCATCCCGTATCCCATTCCCAGCATCCCGAATCCCATTCCCTGTATCCCAAATCCCATTCCCACCATCCCATCACCCCGAATCCCATTCCCAGCCTCCCTCACTGACCATTCTGCGCTGGTTGCTGAGGCAGAAGGTGCAGATCTGCCGCGGCTGCTCCCTCTCGCCGCCCGCCGCCGCCGCCTCTCTCCCTGCGGGCGAATCGCTCCGGGCCGGGTAGAACGCCGCGCTTCCCGCCGCTATTCCCGCCGCTATTCCCGCCGCGCTTCCCGCCGCTAGCCCCGCCGCTATTCCCGGCGCTCCGTGGCACGGCTGCGCGTTGCCCGCCGCCTCGCCCAGCAGCAGCACGTTGCCCAGGTGCGAGATGTAGCTGGAGGCCAGGCGCAGCGTCTCGATCTTGGAGAGTTTCCTGTCGGCCGGCTCGGTGGGGATCAGCGTCCGCAGCGCCGTGAACGCCGTGTTCACCGAATTGGTGCGGTCCCGCTCCCGAGCGTTGGCCGTGTGCCTCTGCCGGGGCTCCCGGGACATCCTGCCTCCGCTGCGGCTTTTCCCGCTGCGCCTCTTGCCGCTTTCCAGCCCCGATCCCTCCTTCTCCCGGCGGAAAGGTTTCTCCTCCGAGCCCGAGCTGCCGCTGTTCTCCTCGTCCTCGGAGAGCGCGCTGATGTCGGGGTACAGGAATCGCCCCGGCGCCGAGCGCAGCATGGCGAAGGACATGGCAGCCGGCGACGGGCAGGAGCTCCTCGCTCAGCTCCGGCCGCTCATGGCACCGCCGCGCTCGCCGGGGGCTCCTGGCGCCGCTTTCGGACCGCTTCTCGGGGGGGTTGGCCCGGGTTTCGGGGCGGTTAGCCCGGGTTTCGGGGCGGTTAGCCCGGGTTCCGGGGCGGTTAGCCCGGGTTTCGGGGGTTTAGCCCGCTTCTCGGGGGGTTTATCCCGGTTTTCGGGGGGTTCAGCCCGCTTCTCGGGGGGTTTATCCCGCTTCTCGGGGATTTTATCCCGATTTTTGGGGGTTTTATCCCGCTTCTCGGGGGTTCAGCCCGCTTCTCGGGGATTTTATCCCGATTTTTGGGGGTTTTATCCCGCTTCTCGGGGGTTCAGCCCGCTTCTCGGGGATTTTATCCCGATTTTTGGGAGTTTTAGCCCGCTTCTCGGGGGGTTCAGCCCGCTTCTCGGGGGTTCAGCCCGCTTCTCGGGGGTTTATCCCACTTCTCGGGGATTTTATCCCGCTTCTCGGGGGTTCAGCCCGCTTCTCGGGGGGTTTAGCCCGGTTTTTGGGGGTTTTAGCCCGCTTCTCGGGGAGTTTATCCCGCTTCTCGGGGATTTTATCCCGGTTTTTGGGGGTTTTAGCCCGCTTCTCGGGGGGTTTAGCCCGGGTTTCGGGGATTTAGCCCGGGTTTCGGGGAGTTTATCCCGCTTCTCGGGGGGTTTATCCCGCTTCTCGGGGCTTTTATCCCGATTTTGTCCCGCTTCTCGGGGATTTCAGCCCGGTTTTATCCCGGTTTTCGGGGCTTCTGTCCCGTTTTTATCCCGATCTTCGGGGCTTCTGTCCCGCTCTTAGCCCGATTTTCGAGGCTTTTATCCCGAGTTTTGGGGCTCCTGTCCCGCTTTTCAGGACTTCTATCCCGGTTTTCGGCGCTTTTATCCCGGTTTTCGGAGCTTCTATCCCGGTTTTCGGGGCTTTTATCCCGGTTTTCAGCGCTTTTATCCCGGTTTTCGGAGCTTCTATCCCGGTTTTCAGCGCTTTTATCCCAGTTTTCAGCGCTTTTATCCCGGTTTTCGGAGCTTCTATCGCGGTTTTCGGGGCTTTTATCCCGGTTTTCAGCGCTTTTATCCCGGTTTTCGGGGCTTTTATCCCGGTTTTCGGGGCTTTTATCCCGGCTTTCGGAGCTTCTGTCCCACTTTTCAGGACTTTTATCCCTCTTTTCGGGACCTCTATCCCGGTTTTCGGCGCTTTTATCCCGCTCCTGTCCCTCTTCCCGGCTCTTCTCTGCCCCGCTTTCCTTTCCAACCGCCTCCAGTCTAGTCCGCCTTTCAACCCCCTTTTATCCCGATTTTTTTTTTTTTGGGAAGAGGAGAAGAGGGACTTTATCCCGTTTTTTTTTTTTTTCGGGAAGGAGAGTTTTTTATCCCGGTTTTTTTTTTTTTTGGGAAAAGGGGGGCGGGGGGGGGGGGGAGTCCCGCCGCCGCCGCCGCCGCTCCCGGCGCACGTGCGCGTCCTCCGGGAGCCGCGGGCTGGAACTGCGGGAATTTTTATAGGGACGGGCACGGGGGCGGGGCCCGGCTTTCCATGGAAAAGGAGCCTTTGGAAAGGGGAGCCCCAGGCCCGGCCTACCTGCGCTCGGCCTTAACCCCTTCTTCGCCGCGCCTTTCCCGCTTTTCCTGCGCCTCCCGAATTGTTCTTCCCCAAAAAAAAAAAAATTCCCTTCTCCCCATCCCGGGGAATCTCCCGCTTTTCCCGATAAATTCCCTTCTCCCCATCCCGGGGAATCTCCCGGTTTTCCCAAAAAAATTCCCTTCTCCCCATCCCGGGGAATCTCCCGCTTTTCCCCAAAAAAATTCCCTTCTCCCCATCCCGGGGAATCTCCCGGTTTTTCCCCCAAAAAATTCCCTTCTCCCCATCCCGGGGAATCTCCCGGTTTCCCCCCAAAAAATTCCCTTCTCCCCATCCCGGGGAATCTCCCGGTTTTCCCCCCAAAAAATTCCCTTCTCCCCATCCCGGGGAATCTCCCGGTTTCCCCCCAAAAAATTCCCTTCTCCCCATCCTGGGGAAGCTCCGGGATCCCTATGGAATTGTTTTCCCGCGGGAATTCTCCGCTCCTTTCCCGCTTTTCCCCATAAATTCCCTTCTCCCCATCCTGGGGAAGCTCCGGGATCCCTATGGAATTGTTTTCCCGCGGGAATTCTCCGCTCCTTTCCCGCTTTTCCCCATAAATTCCCTTCTCCCCATCCTGGGGAAACTCCGGGATCCCTCTGGAATTGTTTTCCCGCGGGAATTCTCCACTCCTTTCCCGCTTTTCCCCATAAATTCCCTTCTCCCCATCCTGGGGAAACTCCGGGATCCCTCTGGAATTGTTTCCCCGCGGGAATTCTCCACTCCTTTCCCGCTTTTCCCCATAAATTCCCTTCTCCCCATTCTGGGGTAGCTCCGGGATCCCTCTGGAATTGTTTTCCCGCGGGAATTCTCCGCTCCTTTCCCGCTTTTCCCCATCAATTCCCTCCTCCCCATCCCAAGGCTCAGCTCGGGGGATCCCTCTGGAATTTTCCCCCCCCCCCCCTCCCGGAGCTCCTGGAATTCTCTCCCGGAGGGCGGGAGGCAGTTGGGGAATTAACCCTTGAGGAGCCGCCGCTGGGATTTGCTGGGATCGGGAATTCCGGAGGCGTCAGGTGTCCCAATTCCCAAGGGATGGAGCAGCGCCGGATTCTCCGGGAATTCCATCCCAAAATTCCCCGTTTTCCATTGGGAAGCCCTTCCCCGTTCCCCTGCATCCCAAATCCCTCCCCAGCTCTCCCCGGGGGAAAAAAAAGAAAAACCTGGAAAAGGCTTTGGGATCTCCCGGGATTTCCCCACTCATTCCCAGCCAGGATTCCCAGGATCCATCCCAGAATATCCCTAAATTTTAGAGATCCAGGAATTCCCTCAGCTCCCTGGGAAAAAAAAACAAATCTGGAATCACCGTTTTCCTGGTTTTTCCCGAGGTTTTTCCTCTTTTTTTTTTTCTTTTTTTGTCCCCCCAGAGTTTTTCCTGGGGTTTTTATTCCAGGTTTTTCTTGGATTTTTCCCTGGGTTTGTCCTGGATTTTTTCCAGATTTTTCACAGGTTTCTCCCGGGTTTTTTTCCGGGATTTTTCTTGAGTTTTTCACAGGTTTTTCCCTGAGGTTTTCCCCCTTTTATTTCCCTTCCCCCCCCCCCATTTTCCCCCTTTTTCCCCTTTTATTCCCCTTTTTTTTCCCTTTTTCCCCCCTTTTCCCCTCTTTTTTCTCCTCTTTTTTTCCCCATTTTCCCCCCATTTTTCCCATTTTCCCCCCATTTTTCCCCCCATTTTTCCCCATTTCCCCCCCATTTTTTCCACCATTTTTCCCCTTTTCCCCCCCATATTTCCCTCCCCATTTCCCCATATTTCCCCCCATTTCTCCCCCATTTTTCCCCCCATTTTCCCCTATTTTTCCCCCAATTCCCCCCCAATTTTTTCCCCCATTTTTTCCCCATTTCCCCCCATATTCCCCCCCATTTCCTCCCCCATTTCCCCCCATTTTCCCCCCATTTTTCCCACTTTCCCCCCATTTCCCCCCCTATTTTCCCCCATATTTCCCCCCATTTTCCTCCCCATTTTCTCCCCCATTTCCCCCCCCCATTTCCCTCCCTCTTTTCCCCCCCAATTTTTCCCCATTTTTCCCCATTTCCCCCCATATTCCCCCCCATTTTCTCGCCCCTTTTCCCCCCATTTTTCCCACTTTCCCCCCATTTCCCCCCCATTTTTTCCCCCATTTTTTTCCCGCATTTCCCCCCATATTTCCCCCCCATTTTCCCCCCATTTTCCCCTATTTTTTCCCCCATTCCCCCCCCAATGTTCCCCCCATTTTTCCCCATTTTTCCCCATTTTTCCCCCCATTTCCCTCCCTCTTTTCCCCCCCATTTCCCCCCCATATTTCCCCCCCCATTTTCCCCCATTTCCCCCCCATTTTTTCCCCATTTTTTCCCCATTTTTCCCCATTTCCCCCCCATATTTCCCCCCCCATTTTCCCCTATTTTTCCCCCATTTCCCCCCCATTTTTTTCCCCCATTTTTTCCATATTTTCCCCCCCATTTCCCCCCATATTCCCCCCCATTTTCCCCTATTTTTCCCCCATTTCCCCCCCATTTTTTTCCCCATTTTTTCCATATTTTTCCCCCCATTTCCCCCCATATTCCCCCCCATTTTCCCCTATTTTTCCCCCCATTTTCCCCCCATTTCCCCCCCACATTTCCCCCCATTTTTCCCCATTTCCCCCCATATTCCCCCCCATATTTCCCCCCATTTTCCCCCCTTTTTCCCCTATTTTTCCCCCATTTCCCCCCCATTTTTTTCCCCATTTTTTCCCCATTTCCCCCCATATTTCCCCCCATTTTTCCCATTTTCCCCCCCATTTCCCCCCCATTTCCCCCCCCATTTCCCTCCCTCTTTCCCCCCCAATTTTTCCCCATTTTTCCCCACTTTCCCCCCCATTCCCCCCCCATTTCCCCCCCTATTTCCCCCCATATTCCCCCCTTTTCTCCCCCCCATTTCCCCCCTATTTCCCCCCCATATTCCCCCCCCCTTTTCTCCCCCCATTTTCCCCCCCTTTCCCCCCGTTTTTCCGCCCGGTTTTCCCTGTCCCCCCTCTCGGCGCCTCCGTCCCGGGAGCTCCTCGCGGGAGGTTTTCTCCCTCCCGCTCCCCGGTTTCCCCCCGATGCCGGCACCTTCCGTGAGCTCCCGCACTTAATCCCTGTCTCGGCAGCTTCCGAAACCCAACCTCTGTCCTCCCCTCCCGGGGAAAACATCTGCTTTCGTTTAGCCTCCCCCTGCTCCCGGCCGCCTTCCTTCCAGCCGCCGCAATTCCCGGGAAAAAAAAAAAAAAAAAAAAAAACATCCCAAAAAAAAAAACCACCCAAAAAACCCGGAAAAAACCCCAAAAAAAAAAACCCCGACACGCCGCAGCCGCGGGATCGGGAATCGGGGGACGCCGACGGCCGGGGGAGGGAACGGGGGGGGCCGGGACTCCCGAAATCCGCGGGATCGCCGCCGGGATTGTGCGGGACGGCCGCCAGGATGGGCGGGACGGGCGCCAGGAACGGCGGGATGGCCGCCAGAGCCGGCGGGATCGACGCCAGCGTCCGCGGAGTCGCGGGCAGGGACGCGGGGATGGGAAGGGCGGGAGGCCGGGGGGCGCGGGGAGTCACGAAACCTGCGGGATGGCAGGTGAAATCCGTGGAATCGCGGGTGAAATCCATGGAATCGCGGGTGAAATCCATGGAATCGCAGGTGAAATCCATGGAATTGCGGGTGAAATCCATGGAATTGCGGGTGAAATCCATGGGATTGCGGGTGAAATCCATGGAATCGCAGGTGAAATCCATGGAATCGCAGGTGAAATCCATGGAATCGCAGGTGAAATCCATGGAATTCCAGGCAGGGACACGGAGATGAGCAGGGTCGAAGGCTGGGGGCGCGGGGAGTCACAAAATCCATGGGATTGCAGGTGAAATCCGTGGAATCGCAGCCAGAATCCATGGAATTGCAACTGAAATCCATGGAATTGCAGGTGAAATCCATGGAATTCCAGGCAGGGACATGGAGATGAGCAGGGTCGAAGGCTGGGGGCGCGGGGAGTCACGAAACCCGCGGGATGGCAGGTGAAATCCGTGGAATTGCAGCCAGAATCCATGGAATCGCAGGTGAAATCCATGGAATCGCAGGTGAAATCCATGGAATCGCAGGTGAAATTCATGGAATCGCAGGTGAAATTCATGGAATCGCAGGTGAAATCCATGGAATGGCGGGTGAAATCCATGGAATTGCAGGTGAAATCCATGGAATCGCGGGTGAAATCCATGGAATCGCAGGTGAAATCCGTGGGATTGCGGGTGAAATCCATGGAATTGCGGGTGAAATCCGTGGAATCGCGGGTGAAATCCATGGGATTGCAGGTGAAATCCATGGAATCGCAGGTGAAATCCATGGAATTGCAGGTGAAATCCATGGAATCGCGGGTGAAATCCATGGGATTGCGGGTGAAATCCATGGAATCGCAGGTGAAATCCATGGGATTGCAGGTGAAATCCATGGAATCGCGGGTGAAATCCATGGGATTGCAGGTGAAATCCATGGAATTGCGGGTGAAATCCACGGAATTGTGGGTGAAATCCATGGAATCGCAGGTGAAATCCATGGAATTGCGGGTGAAATCCATGGAATCGCAGGTGAAATCCATGGAATTGCGGGTGAAATCCATGGAATTGCAGCCCGGGACAAGGAGGCGATCAGGGCCACGGGGAGTCCCAAAATCCATGGAATTGCGGGTGAAATCCATGGAATTTCTCCCAGATTTCCCTGGAACCCCCTCGCATTTTTCTCCAAAGATTCCCTGGCATCCCCTCACCCTTTTCCCGGTGTTTTCCCCAGGAAATGGCTCCAAGATTTCCCTGGAATTCCCTGGGATTCCCGGCTCTCCCCCTCACCCCTTTTCCCGGTGTTTTTTCCCGTTCCCAGGACATCCGGAACACGGTGGGGAACATCCCCATGGAGTGGTACCGGGATTTCCCGCACGTGGGCTACGACCTGGACGGCCGCAGGATCTTCAAACCGCTGCGCACCAAGGACGAGCTGGATCTCTTCCTGGAGAAGATGGAAAACCCGGAATACTGGTCAGGAATCCCGGGAAAAACCCGCGCGGCGCGTCCCGCCCGTCCTCAGCTGCATCCCGGGAATCCCTCTGCACCCCGGGAATCCCTCTGCATCCCAAAAATCCCTCTGCATCCGAAAAATCCCTCTGCTTCCCAAAAATCCTTCTGCTTCCCAAAAATCCCACTGCTTCCCGGGAATCCCTCTGCTTCCCAATCCCATGTCCTGATCCCAGGAGTCGCTGTCCCCACCCTGGGAATACCTGTGTCTGTCCCGGGAATCCTTGCCCATATCCCAGAATTCCACTGTCCATCCCACTGTCCATCCCAGTGTCCATCCCACTGTCCATCCCACTGTCCATCCCACTGTCCATCCCACTGTCCATCCCACTGTCCATCCCGGTGTCCATCCCACTGTCCATCCCACTGTCCATCCCGGTGTCCATCCCACTGTCCATCCCACTGTCCATCCCAGTGTCCATCCCAGTGTCCATCCCACTGTCCATCCCACTGTCCATCCCAGTGTCCATCCCACTGTCCATCCCACTGTCCATCCCGGTGTCCATCCCACTGTCCATCCCACTGTCCATCCCAGTGTCCATCCCACTGTCCATCCCACTGTCCATCCCACTGTCCATCCCAGTGTCCATCCCGGTGTCCATCCCGGTGTCCATCCCGGTGTCCATCCCACTGTCCATCCCGGTGTCCATCCCACTGTCCATCCCAGTGTCCATCCCACTGTCCATCCCAGTGTCCATCCCAGTGTCCATCCCACTGTCCATCCCACTGTCCATCCCACTGTCCATCCCGGTGTCCATCCCGGTGTCCATCCCGGTGTCCATCCCGGTGTCCATCCCACTGTCCATCCCACTGTCCATCCCGGTGTCCATCCCACTGTCCATCCCAGTGTCCATCCCAGTGTCCATCCCAGTGTCCATCCCACTGTCCATCCCACTGTCCATCCCACTGTCCATCCCACTGTCCATCCCAGTGTCCATCCCAGTGTCCATCCCACTGTCCATCCCACTGTCCATCCCACTGTCCATCCCAGTGTCCATCCCACTGTCCATCCCAGCGTCCATCCCAGTGTCCATCCCACTGTCCATCCCGGTGTCCATCCCACTGTCCGTCCCGGTGTCCATCCCGGTGTCCATCCCACTGTCCATCCCACTGTCCATCCCACTGTCCATCCCACTGTCCATCCCACTGTCCATCCCAGTGTCCATCCCAGTGTCCATCCCAGTGTCCATCCCACTGTCCATCCCACTGTCCATCCCGGTGTCCATCCCAGTGTCCATCCCGGTGTCCATCCCACTGTCCATCCCACTGTCCATCCCGGTGTCCATCCCAGTGTCCATCCCACTGTCCATCCCACTGTCCATCCCACTGTCCATCCCAGTGTCCATCCCACTGTCCATCCCGGTGTCCATCCCACTGTCCATCCCACTGTCCATCCCAGTGTCCATCCCGGTGTCCATCCCGGTGTCCATCCCACTGTCCATCCCGGTGTCCATCCCAGTGTCCATCCCAGTGTCCATCCCAGTGTCCATCCCGGTGTCCATCCCAGTGTCCATCCCACTGTCCATCCCGGTGTCCATCCCGGTGTCCATCCCACTGTCCATCCCACTGTCCATCCCACTGTCCATCCCAGTGTCCATCCCGGTGTCCATCCCGGTGTCCATCCCACTGTCCATCCCAGTGTCCATCCCAGTGTCCATCCCACTGTCCATCCCACTGTCCATCCCACTGTCCATCCCACTGTCCATCCCAGTGTCCATCCCACTGTCCATCCCACTGTCCATCCCACTGTCCATCCCGGTGTCCATCCCAGTGTCCATCCCAGTGTCCATCCCACTGTCCATCCCACTGTCCATCCCACTGTCCATCCCACTGTCCATCCCAGTGTCCATCCCAGTGTCCATCTCAGTGTCCATCCCAGTGTCCATCCCACTGTCCATCCCACTGTCCATCCCACTGTCCATCCCACTGTCCATCCCACTGTCCATCCCAGTGTCCATCCCACTGTCCATCCCGGTGTCCATCCCAGTGTCCATCCCACTGTCCATCCCAGTGTCCATCCCACTGTCCATCCCGGTGTCCATCCCAGTGTCCATCCCAGTGTCCATCCCACTGTCCATCCCACTGTCCATCCCGGTGTCCATCCCAGTGTCCATCCCACTGTCCATCCCACTGTCCATCCCACTGTCCATCCCAGTGTCCATCCCGGTGTCCATCCCACTGTCCATCCCACTGTCCATCCCACTGTCCATCCCACTGTCCATCCCAGTGTCCATCCCACTGTCCATCCCACTGTCCATCCCGGTGTCCATCCCGGTGTCCATCCCACTGTCCATCCCGGTGTCCATCCCACTGTCCATCCCACTGTCCATCCCACTGTCCATCCCGGTGTCCATCCCACTGTCCATCCCAGTGTCCATCCCAGTGTCCATCCCACTGTCCATCCCGGTGTCCATCCCAGTGTCCATCCCAGTGTCCATCCCAGTGTCCATCCCAGTGTCCATCCCGGTGTCCATCCCGGTGTCCATCCCGGTGTCCATCCCACTGTCCATCCCAGTGTCCATCCCAGTGTCCATCCCAGTGTCCATCCCGGTGTCCATCCCACTGTCCATCCCGGTGTCCATCCCACTGTCCATCCCAGTGTCCATCCCAGTGTCCATCCCAGTGTCCATCCCACTGTCCATCCCACTGTCCATCCCAGTGTCCATCCCAGTGTCCATCCCAGTGTCCATCCCAGTGTCCATCCCGGTGTCCATCCCGGTGTCCATCCCGGTGTCCATCCCACTGTCCATCCCGGTGTCCATCCCAGTGTCCATCCCGGTGTCCATCCCACTGTCCATCCCGGTGTCCATCCCAGTGTCCATCCCGGTGTCCATCCCACTGTCCATCCCGGTGTCCATCCCACTGTCCATCCCTGTGTCCATCCCAGTGTCCATCCCAGTGTCCATCCCACTGTCCATCCCACTGTCCATCCCAGTGTCCATCCCACTGTCCATCCCGGTGTCCATCCCAGTGTCCATCCCACTGTCCATCCCACTGTCCATCCCACTGTCCATCCCAGTGTCCATCCCGGTGTCCATCCCACTGTCCATCCCACTGTCCATCCCACTGTCCATCCCACTGTCCATCCCAGTGTCCATCCCACTGTCCATCCCACTGTCCATCCCGGTGTCCATCCCGGTGTCCATCCCACTGTCCATCCCGGTGTCCATCCCACTGTCCATCCCACTGTCCATCCCACTGTCCATCCCGGTGTCCATCCCACTGTCCATCCCGGTGTCCATCCCGGTGTCCATCCCGGTGTCCATCCCACTGTCCATCCCAGTGTCCATCCCAGTGTCCATCCCAGTGTCCATCCCGGTGTCCATCCCACTGTCCATCCCAGTGTCCATCCCAGTGTCCATCCCACTGTCCATCCCAGTGTCCATCCCAGTGTCCATCCCAGTGTCCATCCCAGTGTCCATCCCGGTGTCCATCCCGGTGTCCATCCCACTGTCCATCCCGGTGTCCATCCCAGTGTCCATCCCGGTGTCCATCCCACTGTCCATCCCGGTGTCCATCCCAGTGTCCATCCCGGTGTCCATCCCACTGTCCATCCCGGTGTCCATCCCACTGTCCATCCCGGTGTCCATCCCAGTGTCCATCCCGGTGTCCATCCCACTGTCCATCCCGGTGTCCATCCCAGTGTCCATCCCAGTGTCCATCCCAGTGTCCATCCCGGTGTCCATCCCACTGTCCATCCCAGTGTCCATCCCACTGTCCATCCCAGTGTCCATCCCGGTGTCCATCCCACTGTCCATCCCAGTGTCCATCCCAGTGTCCATCCCGGTGTCCATCCCACTGTCCATCCCGGTGTCCATCCCAGTGTCCATCCCAGTGTCCATCCCAGTGTCCATCCCGGTGTCCATCCCACTGTCCATCCCAGTGTCCATCCCAGTGTCCATCCCAGTGTCCATCCCGGTGTCCATCCCACTGTCCATCCCAGTGTCCATCCCACTGTCCATCCCAGTGTCCATCCCGGTGTCCATCCCGGTGTCCATCCCAGTGTCCATCCCAGTGTCCATCCCGGTGTCCATCCCGGTGTCCATCCCAGTGTCCATCCCACTGTCCATCCCGGTGTCCATCCCACTGTCCATCCCACTGTCCATCCCACTGTCCATCCCGGTGTCCATCCCAGTGTCCATCCCACTGTCCATCCCAGTGTCCATCCCAGTGTCCATCCCACTGTCCATCCCAGTGTCCATCCCACTGTCCATCCCACTGTCCATCCCACTGTCCATCCCACTGTCCATCCCAGTGTCCATCCCACTGTCCATCCCAGTGTCCATCCCAGTGTCCATCCCGGTGTCCATCCCAGTGTCCATCCCACTGTCCATCCCGGTGTCCATCCCGGTGTCCATCCCGGTGTCCATCCCGGTGTCCATCCCAGTGTCCATCCCGGTGTCCATCCCAGTGTCCATCCCACTGTCCATCCCACTGTCCATCCCGGTGTCCATCCCGGTGTCCATCCCACTGTCCATCCCGGTGTCCATCCCAGTGTCCATCCCACTGTCCATCCCAGTGTCCATCCCACTGTCCATCCCACTGTCCATCCCACTGTCCATCCCACTGTCCATCCCGGTGTCCATCCCGGTGTCCCTGTCCCATATCCCTGTCCCCCATCCCAGCATCCTGACATCCATCCCGCTGTCCGTGTGTTCCTGATGTCCCATATCCCAGTGTCGCGGTGTTCCTCCGGGTGTCCCGGTGTCCCCAGTGACGCGCGTCCCGGTGTCGGTGTGTCCCAGTGTCCCCGGTGTCCCGGTGTCCCAGTGTCCCCGGTGTCCCGGTGTCCCGGTGTCCCCGGTGACGCCTGTCGCGGTGTCGGTGTGTCCCGGTGTCCCCAGTGACGCCTGTCGCGGTGTCCCGGTGTCCCGGTGTCCCCGGTGACGCCTGTCGCGGTGTCCCAGTGTCCCGGTGTCCCCGGTGACGCCTGTCGCGGTGTCGGTGTGTCCTGGTGTTCCGGTGTCCCCGGTGCTGCCTGTCCTGGTGTCAGTGTGTCCCGGTGTCCCCGGTGACGCCTGTTGCGGTGTCCCGGTGTCCCCATGTCCCGGTGTCCCGGTGTCCCGGTGTCCCCGGTGACGCCTGTCGCGGTGTCGGTGTCCCGGTGTCCCCGGTGACGCCTGTCGCGGTGTCCCGGTGTCCCGGTGTCCCGGTGTCCCGGTGTCCCCGGTGACGCCTGTCGCGGTGTCGGTGTGTCCCGGTGTCCCGGTGTCCCCAGTGTCCCGTGTCCCCGGTGTCCCGGTGTCCCGGTGTTCCCGGTGACGCCTGTCGCGGTGTCGGTGTGTCCCGGTGTCCCGGTGTCCTGGTGTCCCCAGTGTCCCGGTGTCCCGGTGTCCCCAGTGTCCCGTGTCCCCGGTGTCCCGGTGTCCCGGTGTCCCGGTGTCCCGGTGTCCCCATGTCCCGGTGTCGGTGTCCCGGTGTCCCCGGTGACGCCTGTCGCGGTGTCCCGGTGTCCCGGTGTCCCGGTGTCCCGGTGTCCCCGGTGACGCCTGTCGCGGTGTCGGTGTGTCCCGGTGTCCCGGTGTCCCCAGTGTCCCGTGTCCCCGGTGTCCCGGTGTCCCGGTGTCCCCGGTGACGCGCGTCCCGGCCGTCCCGGCGCAGGCGCACGGTGCAGGACGCGCAGACGGGGGCCGACGTCCGTCTGTCCGACGAGCAGCTGGAGCTGGTGCGGCGCCTGCAGCGGGGACACTTCGGCGACGCCAACTTCGACCCCTACCAGGTCAGACGCCGCTCCCGACGGGAACGGGCCGGAATTCCCACAGGGAATGCTGGGAGGGGAAACTCCGGGGATGGAATTCCCGACGGGAATGGGGCGGAATTCCCGACGGGAATGCTGGGAGGGGAAACTCCGGGGATGGAATTCCCGACGGGAACGGGCCGGAATTCCCACAGGGAATGCCCCAGGGGAGACCACGGGGATGGAATTCCCGATGGGAATGGGGTGGAATTCCCGACGGGAATGCTGGGAGGGGAAACTCCAGGGATGGAATTCCCGATGGGAATGGGGTGGAATTCCCGACGGGAATGCTGGGAGGGGAAACTCCAGGGATGGAATTCCCGATGGGAATGGGGTGGAATTCCCACAGGGAATGCTGGGAGGGGAAACTCCAGGGATGGAATTCCCGATGGGAATGTTGTAAAGGGAGACCCCAGGGATAGAATTTCCAAAGGGAACGGGGTGGAATTCCCGACGGGAATGCTGGGAGGGGAAGCCCCTGGGATGGAATTCCCGATGGGAATGAGCTGGAATTCCCACAGGGAATGTGGGAGGGGAGACCACGGGGATGAAATTCCCCCAGGGAATGGGGCGGAATTCCCGCTGGGAACGCCTGAAGGGAAACCCCAGGGGTGGAATTCCCGCAGGGAATGTGGGAGGGGAGGTCCCAGGGGTGGAATTCCCGCCGGGAAGAGGGGGCTGGGGTCTGAGCATTCCCGGTTTTTCCAGCCCTCCGTGGATTTCTTCAGCCACGAGGTGCGGATCCACCCGGTGACCAACCGGCCGGCCGACAAACGGAGCTTCATCCCCTCGCTGGTGGAGAAGGAAAAGGTGGGAACGGAGACGCCGGAATTCCCGGGGCGGGGCGGGGGGGAAAAAAAAATCCGGGCGGGAAGATCCCGGCGGGATGGGGAGGGTGGAAAAGCTCCGGTGGGATGGAGAGGATGGAAGGATCCCGGTGGGATGAGGAGATCAGGAAGATCCCGGTGGGATGAGGAGATCAGGAAGATCCCGGTGGGATGAGGAGATCGGGAAGATCCCGGTGGGATGAGGAGATCGGGATGATGCCGGTGGAATGAGGAGATTGGGAAGATCCCAATGGGATGAGGAGATTGGGATGATCCCAATGGAATGAGGAGATTGGGATGATCCCAATGGGATGAGGAGATTGGGATGATCCCAATGGGATGAGGAGATTGGGAAGATCCCGGTGGGATGAGGAGATCGGGAAGATCCCGATAGGATGAGGAGATCGGGAAGATCCCGGTGGGATGAGGAGATCGGGAAGATCCCGGTGGGATGAGGAGATTGGGATGATCCCAATGGGATGAGGAGATCGGGAAGATCCCAATGGGATGAGGAGATTGGGAAGATCCCAATGGAATGAGGAAGTTGGGAAGATCCCAATGGAATGAGGGGATTGGGATGATCCCAATGGAATGAGGAGATTGGGATGATCCCGGTGGGATGAGGAGATTGGGATGATCCCGATGGGATGAGGAGATCGGGATGATCCCAATGGAATGAGGAGATTGGGATGATCCCGGTGGGATGAGGAGATTGGGATGATCCCGATGGGATGAGGAGATCGGGATGATCCCGGTGGAATGAGGGGATTGGGAAGATCCCAATGGAATGAGGAGATCGGGAAGATCTCGGTGGGATGAGGAGATTGGGATTATCTCAATGGAATGAGGAGATTGGGATGATCCTGGTGGAATGAGGAGATCGGGAAGATCCCGATGGGATGAGGAAATTGGGATGATCCCAATGGGATGAGGAGATCGGGATGATCCCGGTGGAATGAGGAGATTGGGATGATCCCGATGGGATGAGGAGATTGGGAAGATCCCAATGGATTGAGGAGATCGGGAAGATCCCAATGGGATGAGGAGATCGGGAAGATCCCAGTGGAATGAGAGATTGGGATGATCCCGGTGGGATGAGGAGATCGGGAAGATCCCGGTGGGATGAGGAGATCGGGAAGATCCCGGTGGGATGAGGAGATCGGGAAGATCCCGGTGGGATGAGGAGATTGAGAAGATCCCAATGGGATGAGGAGATTGGGATGATCCCAATGGGATGAGGAGATCGGGAAGATCCCGGTGGGATGAGGAGATCGGGAAGATCCCGGTGGGATGCGGATGGAGACGGAAGCTCCAGCGCGATGCGGAGGAAGGAAAACTCCCCTCCCTCCCCCAAATCCCGGGAATTCTCCGCAGGTCTCCAAGCTGGTGCACGCCATCAAGATGGGCTGGATCCAACCCCGGAAGCCCAAGGAGAACGTTCCCACCTTTTACGACCTTTGGGCTCGGGAAGATCCCAACTCCATCCTGGGCCGGCACAAGATGCACGTCCCCGCTCCCAAAATCCCGCTGCCGGGACACGCCGAGTCCTACAACCCGCCCCCCGAGTTCCTGCTCAGCCCCGAGGAGGTGGGAAACGCCGGGAATTCCGGCCGGGAATGCTCCCTGGGAGGGATTTGGGCGATCGCCCCGGAGCCTGGGAGTGGGTTTTTCCTGGGAATTTGGGGCGTGGGTTCGTCCCTGGCGTTGGTTGCGGGGTGAGTTGGGAGCGTCCCGGGGTAGTGGGGTAATGGGGATAATGGGATAATGGGAATCGGATCATCCCCATTCCCGTTTTCCCATCCCCATCCCCATTATCCCCATCCCCATTATCCCCATTCCCATTCATTCCCATTCCCATTTGTTCCCATCCCCATTATCCCCATCCCCATTTATTCCCATTTATTCCCATTCCCATTTATTCCCATTCCCGTTGTCCCCATTCCCATTATCCCATCCCCATTATCCCCATCCCCTTTTATTCCCATTATCCCCATCCCCATTTGTTCCCATTATCCCCATTCCCCATTTATTCCCATTATTCCCATCCCATTCATTCCCATTATCCCCATCCCCATTTGTTCCCATTATTCCCATCCCCATTTATTCCCATCCCCATTATCCCCATTCCCCATTTATTCCCATTATCCCCATCCCCATTTGTTCCCATTATCCCCATTCCCCATTTATTCCCATTATTCCCATCCCATTCATTCCCATTATTCCCATCCCATTCATTCCCATTATCCCCATTCCCCATTTATTCCCATTATCCCCATCCCCATTTATTCCCATTATCCCCATTCCCATTTATTCCCATTATTCCCATTCCCATTTATTCCCATCCCCATTATCCCCATTCCCCATTTATTCCCATTATCCCCATTCCCCATTTATTCCCATTATCCCCATTCCCCATTTATTCCCATTATCCCACTCCCCATTTATTCCCATTATTCCCATCCCATTCATTCCCATTATCCCCATCCCCATTTATTCCCATTATTCCCATCCCATTCATTCCCATTATCCCCATCCCCATTTGTTCCCATTATTCCCATCCCCATTCATTCCCATTATCCCCATCCCCATTTATTCCCATTATCCCCATCCCCATTTATTCCCATTATCCCCATCCCCCGTTTGTTCCCATTATCCCCATTCCCATTTATTCCCATTATCCCCATCCCATTCATTCCCATTATCCCCATCCCCCGTTTGCTCCCATTATCCCCATTTTTCCCGTCGGCTCCCGTGCCCGTTTGCTCCCATCCCCGCGGAACATCCCCCGCGGAACGTCGTTCGGTGCCGTCAGGAGCTGGCGCGGGAGCAGCAGGAGCCGTGGGAGCGGCGCCCGAGCTTCCTGCCGCGGAGCTTCCGGAGCCTGCGCGCCGTGCCCGCCTACCCGCGCTTCGTCCACGAGCGCTTCGAGCGCTGCCTCGACCTCTACCTCTGCCCCCGCCAGCGCAGGATGAGGGTGCGCACGCCCGATCCCGGCGCGGCGTTCGGCATTCGGCATTCGGGATTCGGGATTCGGGAACGGGAGGGACAGACGGGACGGGGCTAACGGCACCCGGCCAGCCGGGGGCGGGGCAGGGGCCGGAGATGGGAGGACGGGATCGTGGGCATGGGGGAATGGGATATTGGGATATTGGGATAATGGGGATGGGATAATGGGATCGTGGGGATGGGGGAATGGGATATTGGGATAATGGGGATGGGGGAATGGGATATTGGGAGAACGGGAGAATGGGGATGGGGATGGGATAATGGGATAATGGGATGATGGGGATGGGGGAATGGGATATAGGGATAATGGGATAATGGGATGATGGGGATGGGGATGGGGATGGGAGAATGGGATAATGGGATATTGGGATGGGATAATGGGATAATGGGGATGGGGATGGGACAATGGGGATGGGATAATGGGATCGTGGGTATGGGGAATGGGATATAGGGATAATGGGATAATGGGATGATGGGGATGGGATAATGGGGATGGAACAATGGGATAATGGGATATTGGGATGGGATAATGGGATAATGGGGATGGGGGAATGGGATATTGGGATAATGGGATAATGGGGATGGAGGAATGGGAATGGGGATGGGAGAACAGGATAATGTGGATGGGGGAATGGGATATTGGGAATGGGAATGGGATATTGGGAATGGGATAATGGGGATGGGATAATGGGGATGGGATCCAGTAATGGGGATGGAGACGGGAATGGGACAGCGGGATAATGGTGATGAGGATGGCAATGGGATTGGGAATACGAATGGGAATGGGAGCGCGACTGGGATTGGGAGGTCGGGAATGGGGAAGTGGGAATGGGAACGGGATAATGGGAACGGGAGCAGTTTGGATCTGTGCCATCCCCGTCCCGCAGGTCAACGTGGATCCCGAGGATCTCATTCCCAAACTTCCCAAGCCGCGGGATCTGCAGCCCTTCCCGACCACCCAGGCCCTGGTGAGGCATTTTTCGGGAATATCCCCCCTTGGAATTCCGGCCTGGAATCCCCATTTCCCGCCGGAATTCCCATCCCTGTGGATGTGGGATGGCGTGGCCCTCGGCCGAGCTTCCTCCTCCCTTCCCGAGGATTCCGGAGCAGCTCCCGGGGATTTCCCAGGATTTGGGATTCTCCCTCATTCCCGATTTTTTTTTTTTTTTTTTTCCCAGGTTTACCGTGGCCATTCCAGCCTGGTGCGGACCCTGAGCGTGTCGCCCAGCGGGCAGTGGTTGGTGTCAGGTACGGCTCCGCCCCTGGATCGGGAATTCCCGGGATAAATCCCGTGGATCCACAGCCCAGCTCCGCCCAGAGCTGCTCCAGGCCCCACGTCGGGATCGCGGCTTTTCCCTCCTGGAAAATCCCAAACTCTGGATCCGGCGGAAGGATCCCGGGATTGGCGCCGTCCTGCGGCGCCTCTGGAAAACTCCGGAGTTTTTCTGGCTGCTCTGGGGTTCCGTTCCTGTTCCCATGATCCCATTCCCATGATCCCAATCCCGTTATCCCATTCCCATTATCCCATCATCCCGTCGTTATCCCGTCGTTTTCCCGTCGTTTTCCCCTCGTTTTCCCGTCGTTTTCCCGTCGTTTTCCCGTTGTTTCCCGTCGTTATCCCGTCGTTTTCCCGTCGTTTTCCCGTCGTTTCCCCGTCGTTTTCCCGTCGTTTTCCCGTCGTTTTCCCGTCGTTTTCCCGTCGTTTCCCCGTCGTTATCCCGTCGTTTGTTTTCCCGTCGTTTTCCCGTCGTTTTCCCGTCGTTTTCCCGTCGTTTTCCCGTCGTTTTCCCGTCGTTTGTTTTCCCGTCGTTTTCCCGTCGTTTTCCCGTCGTTTTCCCGTCGTTATCCCGTCGTTTCCCCGTCGTTTGTTTTCCCCTCGTTTTCCCGTCGTTTCCCCGTCGTTTTCCCGTCGTTTCCCCGTCGTTTGTTTTCCCCTCGTTTTCCCGTCGTTTTCCCGTCGTTTCCCCGTCGTTTTCCCGTCGTTTTCCCGTCGTTTTCCCGTCGTTATCCCGTCGTTTGTTTTCCCGTCGTTGTCCCGCGGTGATCCCGCTGTCGTTCCAGGCTCGGATGACGGCACGCTGCGGTTTTGGGAGGTGGGGAGCGCGCGCTGCCTGCGCACGGTGCCCGTGGGCTCCCCTTATCCCATCATCCCGTTGTTTTCCCGTCGTTTTCCCGTCGTTTTCCCGTCGTTTTCCCCTCGTTTTCCCGTCGTTTTCCCGTCGTTCGTTTTCCCGTCGTCTTCCCGTCGTTATCCCGTCGTTTTCCCGTCGTTTTCCCCTCGTTTTCCCGTCGTTATCCCGTCGTTTCCCCATCGTTTTCCCGTCGTTTTCCCGTCGTTTTCCCGTCGTTTTCCCGTGGTTTCCCCGTCGTTTTCCCGTCGTTTTCCCGTCGTTTTCCCGTCGTTTTCCCGTTGTTTCCCGTCGTTTTCCCGTCGTTTTCCCGTCGTTTCCCCGTCGTTTCCCTGTCGTTTTCCTGTCGTTATCCCGTCGTTGTCCCGTCGTTTTCCCGTCGTTTTCCCGTCGTTTGTTTTCCCGTCGTTTTCCCGTGGTGATCCCGCTGTCGTTCCAGGCTCGGACGACGGCACGCTGCGGTTCTGGGAGGTGGGGAGCGCGCGCTGCCTGCGCACGGTGCCCGTGGGCTCCCCTTATCCCATCATCCCGTTGTTTTCCCGTCGTTTTCCCGTCGTTTGTTTTCCCGTCGTTTTCCCCTCGTTTTCCCGTCGTTTTCCCGTCGTTTGTTTTCCCGTCGTTTTCCCGTCGTTTGTTTTCCCGTCGTTGTCCCGTGGTGATCCCGCTGTCGTTCCAGGCTCCGACGACGGCACGCTGCGGTTCTGGGAGGTGGGGAGCGCGCGCTGCCTGCGCACGGTGCCCGTGGGCTCCCCTTATCCCATCATCCCATCGTTTTCCCGTCGTTTTCCCGTCGTTATCCCGTCGTTTCCCCGTCGTTTCCCCGTCGTTTTCCCGTCGTTTTCCCGTCGTTTCCCCGTCGTTTGTTTCCCCGTCGTTTTCCCGTCGTTTTCCCGTCGTTTTCCCCTCGTTTTCCCGTCGTTTTCCCCTCGTTTTCCCGTCGTTTGTTTTCCCGTCGTTTCCCCGTCGTTTTCCCGTCGTTTTCCCGTCGTTTTCCCGTCGTTTCCCGTCATTTCCCCGTCGTTTTCCCGTCGTTTCCCCGTCGTTTTCCCGTCGTTTCCCCGTCGTTATCCCGTCGTTTCCCCGTCGTTTTCCCGTCGTTTTCCCGTCGTTTGTTTTCCCGTCGTTTTCCCGCGGTGATCCCGCTGTCGTTCCAGGCTCCGACGACGGCACGCTGCGGTTCTGGGAGGTGGGGAGCGCGCGCTGCCTGCGCACGGTGCCCGTGGGCTCCCCTTATCCCATCATCCCGTCGTTTTCCCGTCGTTTTCCCGTCGTTTTCCCGTCGTTTTCCCGCGGTGATCCCGCTGTCGTTCCAGGCTCCGACGACGGCACGCTGCGGTTCTGGGAGGTGGGGAGCGCGCGCTGCCTGCGCACGGTGCCCGTGGGGTCGGCGGTGCGGAGCGTGGCCTGGAACCCCAACCCCAACATCTGCCTGGTGGCCGCCGCCCTGTGAGTCGCCCTGCGGGACCCGCCCCGGGGATCCGCCCCCCCGGGGATCGACCCAGGGGATCCACCCTGAGATCAATCCATGGGATCTGTCCCCAGGGATCCGCCCCGGGGATCGACCCATGGGATTCTTCCCCTGGGATCCGCCCTGAGATCAACCCATGGGATCTGCCCCCGGGGATCCGCCCCTGGGGATCGACCCATGGGATCTGTCCCCGGGGATCCGCCCCTGGGGATCGACCCATGGGATCTGTCCCCGGGGATCCGCCCCTGGGGATCGACGCATGGGATCCTTCCCCTGGGATCCGTCCCCTGGGGACCCGCCCAGGGACCCGCCCGGGGATCAATCCATGGGATCCGTCCCTGGGGATCTGCCCTGGGGATCGACCCATGGGATCCTTCCCCTGGGATCCGCCCTGAGATCAATCCATGGGATCTGTCCCCAGGGATCCACCCTGGTGACCCGCCCTGGGATCCGCCCCGGGATCTGTCCCCTGGGATCCATCCCCTGAGGACCCACCCGGGGATCAATCCATGGGATCCGCCCTGGGGATCCGTCCCCTGAGACCTGTCCCGTGGAGATCCTTCCCCTGGGATCTGCCCTTGGGATCCTTTCCCTTGGGATCATTCCTGAGATCATTCCCTGGGATCATTCTGTTGGATCATTCCCTGGGATCCATCTCTTGGGATCATTCATTGGGATCCTTCCCTTGGGATCATTCCCTGGGATAATTCCTGAGATCATTCGTTGGGATCAGTCCCTTGGGATCATCCCCTTGGGATCCTGCACCGGGATCGTTCCTTTGGGATCCTTCTCCAGGATCATTCCTCAGATCATTCCCTGGGGTCATTCCCAGGATCCTTCCATGGGATCCATTGCTGGGATCATTCCCAGGATCCTTCCATGGGATCCTTCCCCTGGATCCACCCTTGGAATGGCCAATTCCAGCCCTGGAATTGCCAAATGATCCCGGATTTCCCATTTCCTCGGGATGAGCAGCTGCTCCCGGGGGGGAATTCCCCGATCCCAGATTTCCCCCGATCCCAGAGGATTCCCTCATCCTGGATTTCCCCATCCCTAGGGATGAGCAGCTGCTCCTGGGCCGGTTTCCCTGCTCCCAGATTCCCCTTGATCCCAGATTTCCCCTGGTTCCACATTTTCCCCCTGATCCCAGAAGGTTCCCCCGGATCCCGGATTTTCCCTCATCCCAGATTTCCCCCGATCCCGGTTTCCCCCCCGATGGATCCCCAGGGAGGAGCAGGTTCTCCTGGGGGAAATTCCCTGATCCCAGAGAATCCCCTGATCCCGGATTTTCCCCCCCGATCCCGGATTTTCCGGATGGATCCCCAGGGAGGATCAGGTGCTGCTGGGGGAAATTCCCTGATCCCAGATAATTCCCTGATCCCAGATTTCCCCTGATCCTAGTTTCCCCCCCAATGGATCCCCAGGGAGGATCAGGTGCTCCGGGGGGGGAATTCCCTGATCCCGGATTTTTCCCCTGATCCCGGATTTTTCCCCCCCGATCCCGGATTTTCCGGATGGATCCCCAGGGAGGATCAGGTGCTCCGGGGGGGAATTCCCTGATCCCGGATTTTTCCCCCCCGATCCCGGATTTTCCCGATGGATCCCCAGGGAGGATCAGGTGCTCTGGGGGGGTGATTCCCTGATCCCAGATTTCCCCTGATCCCGGATTTTTCCCCCCCGATCCCGGATTTTCCGGATGGATCCCCAGGGAGGATCAGGTGCTCCGGGGGGGAATTCCCTGATCCCGGATTTTTCCCCCCCGATCCCGGATTTTCCCGATGGATCCCCAGGGAGGATCAGGTGCTCTGGGGGGGTGATTCCCTGATCCCAGATTTCCCCTGATCCCGGATTTTTCCCCCCCGATCCCGGATTTTCCGGATGGATCCCCAGGGAGGATCAGGTGCTGCTGCTGAACCCGGGCCTGGGGGACCGGCTGCTGGTGGCGGCCACGGATCAGCTGCTGGATTCCTGGGAGGCGCCGCAGGAGCAGCGGATCCAGCCGGTCCAGTGGATCCCGGCCGGCCCCGAGGAGCGCCCCCAGGGGATCCGCCTGCGCGTGCAGCACGACAAGGTGGGGTCGGCATTCCCGGCATTCCCAGTTTTCAGGTGGGATCAGCATTCCCAGGATCTCAGGGGGATCGGGATTCCCGGGATCACACCGGGACCGGCGTTCCCGGGATTTGGGTGGGATCGGGATTCCCGGGATCTCACCGGGACCGGCATTCCCAGGATCTCAGGGGGATCGGGATTCCCGGGATCTCACCGGGACCGGCGTTCCCGGGATTTGGGTGGGATCGGGATTCCCGGGATCTCACCGGGACCGGCGTTCCCGGGATTTGGGTGGGATCGGGATTCCCGGGATCTCACCGGGACCGGCGTTCCCGGGATTTGGGGGTTTGTGGGATCGATCGGAGCTCTGGGATCCGGGCAGGGGCCTCGTTCCCACATCAGCATCCCGAGGGACGCAATTCCAGGAGGATCCTCGCTCCCCGCTCTGGATCCCAAGGGAAGGATCCCAAAAGGATCCCCAAAGGAATCCTGACCCTCCCTCCTCATCCCAAGGGATCCCTTTCCATCCCCGGGAACATTTCCGCCGGAATTCCAGCTGGGATCGGCCGCTTTTCCCAGGAATCCTCAGCCCCTTCCCTGCCCCTTCTCCTCGAGGTCCCAAAATCCCGGAATTCCATCAATTCCAGGGGAAATATTCCCGAAAATCCCAACCTGAGTGTTCCCTCTGCTGCTGTCCCTGTTCCCTGGGGTCAGATCCCGCCCCGGATCCCCCCGGATCCCCCTGGATCCCTTCAATCCCGCTTTTCTCCGGGATCAGCCCCCACAGCTCCCTCAGGTGCTGCTGGGAATTCCCACATTCCCGATCCCATTCCCAGCCCGAGGAGCTCCAGGACGATCCAGAGGGTCGGGATTCCGGGATCCCATTCCCGATCCCATTCCCCATCCCATTCCCGATCCCATTCCCATTCCAGCCGGTGACGCAGGTGACGTGGCACGCCAAGGGCGACTCCTGGTGATCCATAGGGTCGGGATTCCCGGATCCCATTCCCGATCCCATTCCCGGATCCCATTCCCGATCCCATTCCCGATCCCGATCCCATTCCAGCCGGTGACGCAGGTGCCGTGGCACGCCAAGGGCGACTCCTGGTGATCCATAGGGTCGGGATTCCGGGATCCCATTCCCGATCCCATTCCCGATCCCATTCCCAGCCCGAGGAGCTCCAGGACAATCCATAGGGTCGGGATTTCGGGATCCCATTCCCGATCCCATTCCCGATCCCATTCCCGATCCCATTCCCGATCCCATTCCCATTGCAGCCGGTGACGCAGGTGACGTGGCACGCCAAGGGCGACTACTGGTGATCCATGGGGTCGGGATTCCGGGATCCCATTCCCGATCCCATTCCCGATCCCATTCCCGATCCCATTCCCGATCCCAATCCCATTCCAGCCGGTGACGCAGGTGACGTGGCACGCCAAGGGCGACTCCTGGTGATCCATGGGGTCGGGATTCCGGGATCCCATTCCCGATCCCATTCCCGGTCCCATTCCCGATCCCATTCCCGATCCCATTCCCATTCCCATTGCAGCCGGTGACGCAGGTGACGTGGCACGCCAAGGGCGACTCCTGGTGATCCATGGGGTCGGGATTCCGGGATCCCATTCCCGATCCCATTCCCGGTCCCATTCCCGATCCCATTCCCGATCCCAATCCCATTCCAGCCGGTGACGCAGGTGACGTGGCACGCCAAGGGCGACTCCTGGTGATCCATAGGGTCGGGATTCCGGGATCCCATTCCCAATCCCATCCCAAGGAGCTCCAGGACGATCCATAGGGTCGGGATTCCAGGATCCCATTCCCGATCCCATTCCCGATCCCATTCCCGATCCCATTCCCGATCCCATTCCCGATCCCGCTCCCATTCCAGCCGGTGACGCAGGTGACGTGGCACGCCAAGGGCGACTCCTGGTGATCCATAGGGTCGGGATTCCGGGATCCCATTCCCAATCCCATCCCAAGGAGCTCCAGGACGATCCATAGGGTCGGGATTCCAGGATCCCATTCCCGATCCCATTCCCGATCCCATTCCCGATCCCATTCCCGATCCCATTCCCGATCCCATTCCCATTCCAGCCGGTGACGCAGGTGACGTGGCACGCCAAGGGCGACTACTGGTGATCCATAGGGTCGGGATTCCGGGATCCCATTCCCGATCCCATTCCCGGATCCCATTCCCGATCCCATTCCCGATCCCATTCCCATTCCAGCCGGTGACGCAGGTGACGTGGCACGCCAAGGGCGACTCCTGGTGATCCATAGGGTCGGGATTCCAGGATCCCATTCCCAATCCCATCCCAAGGAGCTCCAGGATGATCCATAGGGTCGGGATTCCCGGATCCCATTCCCAATCCCGATCCCATTCCCATTCCAGCCGGTGACGCAGGTGACGTGGCACGCCAAGGGCGACTCCTGGTGATCCATAGGGTCGGGATTCCCGGATCCCATTCCCGATCCCATTCCCGGATCCCATTCCCGATCCCATTCCCGATCCCGATCCCATTCCAGCCGGTGACGCAGGTGCCGTGGCACGCCAAGGGCGACTCCTGGTGATCCATAGGGTCGGGATTCCGGGATCCCATTCCCGATCCCATTCCCGATCCCATTCCCAGCCCGAGGAGCTCCAGGACAATCCATAGGGTCGGGATTTCGGGATCCCATTCCCGATCCCATTCCCGATCCCATTCCCGATCCCATTCCCGATCCCATTCCCATTGCAGCCGGTGACGCAGGTGACGTGGCACGCCAAGGGCGACTACTGGTGATCCATGGGGTCGGGATTCCGGGATCCCATTCCCGATCCCATTCCCGATCCCATTCCCGATCCCATTCCCGATCCCAATCCCATTCCAGCCGGTGACGCAGGTGACGTGGCACGCCAAGGGCGACTCCTGGTGATCCATGGGGTCGGGATTCCGGGATCCCATTCCCGATCCCATTCCCGGTCCCATTCCCGATCCCATTCCCGATCCCATTCCCATTCCCATTGCAGCCGGTGACGCAGGTGACGTGGCACGCCAAGGGCGACTCCTGGTGATCCATGGGGTCGGGATTCCGGGATCCCATTCCCGATCCCATTCCCGGTCCCATTCCCGATCCCATTCCCGATCCCAATCCCATTCCAGCCGGTGACGCAGGTGACGTGGCACGCCAAGGGCGACTCCTGGTGATCCATAGGGTCGGGATTCCGGGATCCCATTCCCAATCCCATCCCAAGGAGCTCCAGGACGATCCATAGGGTCGGGATTCCAGGATCCCATTCCCGATCCCATTCCCGATCCCATTCCCGATCCCATTCCCGATCCCATTCCCGATCCCATTCCCGATCCCATTCCCATTCCAGCCGGTGACGCAGGTGACGTGGCACGCCAAGGGCGACTACTGGTGATCCATAGGGTCGGGATTCCGGGATCCCATTCCCAATCCCATCCCAAGGAGCTCCAGGATGATCCATAGGGTCGGGATTCCCGGATCCCATTCCCAATCCCGATCCCATTCCCATTCCAGCCGGTGACGCAGGTGACGTGGCACGCCAAGGGCGACTCCTGGTGATCCATAGGGTCGGGATTCCAGGATCCCATTCCCAATCCCATCCCAAGGAGCTCCAGGATGATCCATAGGGTCGGGATTCCCGGATCCCATTCCCAATCCCGATCCCATTCCCATTCCAGCCGGTGACGCAGGTGACGTGGCACGCCAAGGGCGACTCCTGGTGATCCATAGGGTCGGGATTCCCGGATCCCATTCCCGATCCCATTCCCGGATCCCATTCCCGATCCCATTCCCGATCCCGATCCCATTCCAGCCGGTGACGCAGGTGCCGTGGCACGCCAAGGGCGACTCCTGGTGATCCATAGGGTCGGGATTCCGGGATCCCATTCCCGATCCCATTCCCGATCCCATTCCCAGCCCGAGGAGCTCCAGGACAATCCATAGGGTCGGGATTTCGGGATCCCATTCCCGATCCCATTCCCGATCCCATTCCCGATCCCATTCCCGATCCCATTCCCATTGCAGCCGGTGACGCAGGTGACGTGGCACGCCAAGGGCGACTACTGGTGATCCATGGGGTCGGGATTCCGGGATCCCATTCCCGATCCCATTCCCGATCCCATTCCCGATCCCATTCCCGATCCCAATCCCATTCCAGCCGGTGACGCAGGTGACGTGGCACGCCAAGGGCGACTCCTGGTGATCCATGGGGTCGGGATTCCGGGATCCCATTCCCGATCCCATTCCCGGTCCCATTCCCGATCCCATTCCCGATCCCAATCCCATTCCAGCCGGTGACGCAGGTGACGTGGCACGCCAAGGGCGACTCCTGGTGATCCATAGGGTCGGGATTCCGGGATCCCATTCCCAATCCCATCCCAAGGAGCTCCAGGACGATCCATAGGGTCGGGATTCCAGGATCCCATTCCCGATCCCATTCCCGATCCCATTCCCGATCCCATTCCCGGTCCCATTCCCGATCCCATTCCCGATCCCAATCCCATTCCAGCCGGTGACGCAGGTGACGTGGCACGCCAAGGGCGACTCCTGGTGATCCATAGGGTCGGGATTCCGGGATCCCATTCCCAATCCCATCCCAAGGAGCTCCAGGACGATCCATAGGGTCGGGATTCCAGGATCCCATTCCCGATCCCATTCCCGATCCCATTCCCGATCCCATTCCCGATCCCATTCCCATTCCAGCCGGTGACGCAGGTGACGTGGCACGCCAAGGGCGACTCCTGGTGATCCATAGGGTCGGGATTCCAGGATCCCATTCCCAATCCCATCCCAAGGAGCTCCAGGATGATCCATAGGGTCGGGATTCCCGGATCCCATTCCCAATCCCGATCCCATTCCCATTCCAGCCGGTGACGCAGGTGACGTGGCACGCCAAGGGCGACTCCTGGTGATCCATAGGGTTGGGATTCCCGGATCCCATTCCCGATCCCATTCCCGGATCCCATTCCCGATCCCATTCCCGATCCCGATCCCATTCCAGCCGGTGACGCAGGTGCCGTGGCACGCCAAGGGCGACTCCTGGTGATCCATAGGGTCGGGATTCCGGGATCCCATTCCCGATCCCATTCCCGATCCCATTCCCAGCCCGAGGAGCTCCAGGACAATCCATAGGGTCGGGATTTCGGGATCCCATTCCCGATCCCATTCCCGATCCCATTCCCGATCCCATTCCCGATCCCATTCCCATTGCAGCCGGTGACGCAGGTGACGTGGCACGCCAAGGGCGACTACTGGTGATCCATGGGGTCGGGATTCCGGGATCCCATTCCCGATCCCATTCCCGATCCCATTCCCGATCCCATTCCCGATCCCAATCCCATTCCAGCCGGTGACGCAGGTGACGTGGCACGCCAAGGGCGACTCCTGGTGATCCATGGGGTCGGGATTCCGGGATCCCATTCCCGATCCCATTCCCGGTCCCATTCCCGATCCCATTCCCGATCCCATTCCCATTCCAGCCGGTGACGCAGGTGACGTGGCACGCCAAGGGCGACTCCTGGTGATCCATAGGGTCGGGATTCCGGGATCCCATTCCCAATCCCATCCCAAGGAGCTCCAGGACGATCCATAGGGTCGGGATTCCAGGATCCCATTCCCGATCCCATTCCCGATCCCATTCCCGATCCCATTCCCGATCCCATTCCCGATCCCATTCCCATTCCAGCCGGTGACGCAGGTGACGTGGCACGCCAAGGGCGACTCCTGGTGATCCATGGGGTCGGGATTCCGGGATCCCATTCCCGATCCCATTCCCGGTCCCATTCCCGATCCCATTCCCGATCCCATTCCCATTCCCATTGCAGCCGGTGACGCAGGTGACGTGGCACGCCAAGGGCGACTACTGGTGATCCATAGGGTCGGGATTCCGGGATCCCATTCCCGATCCCATTCCCGGATCCCATTCCCGATCCCATTCCCGATCCCATTCCCATTCCAGCCGGTGACGCAGGTGACGTGGCACGCCAAGGGCGACTCCTGGTGATCCATAGGGTCGGGATTCCAGGATCCCATTCCCAATCCCATCCCAAGGAGCTCCAGGATGATCCATAGGGTCGGGATTCCCGGATCCCATTCCCAATCCCGATCCCATTCCCATTCCAGCCGGTGACGCAGGTGACGTGGCACGCCAAGGGCGACTCCTGGTGATCCATAGGGTCGGGATTCCCGGATCCCATTCCCGATCCCATTCCCGGATCCCATTCCCGATCCCATTCCCGATCCCGATCCCATTCCAGCCGGTGACGCAGGTGACGTGGCACGCCAAGGGCGACTCCTGGTGATCCATAGGGTCGGGATTCCGGGATCCCATTCCCAATCCCATCCCAAGGAGCTCCAGGACGATCCATAGGGTCGGGATTCCAGGATCCCATTCCCGATCCCATTCCCGATCCCATTCCCGATCCCATTCCCGATCCCATTCCCGATCCCATTCCCGATCCCATTCCCATTCCAGCCGGTGACGCAGGTGACGTGGCACGCCAAGGGCGACTACTGGTGATCCATAGGGTCGGGATTCCAGGATCCCATTCCCAATCCCATCCCAAGGAGCTCCAGGATGATCCATAGGGTCGGGATTCCCGGATCCCATTCCCAATCCCGATCCCATTCCCATTCCAGCCGGTGACGCAGGTGACGTGGCACGCCAAGGGCGACTCCTGGTGATCCATAGGGTCGGGATTCCAGGATCCCATTCCCAATCCCATCCCAAGGAGCTCCAGGATGATCCATAGGGTCGGGATTCCCGGATCCCATTCCCAATCCCGATCCCATTCCCATTCCAGCCGGTGACGCAGGTGACGTGGCACGCCAAGGGCGACTCCTGGTGATCCATAGGGTCGGGATTCCCGGATCCCATTCCCGATCCCATTCCCGGATCCCATTCCCGATCCCATTCCCGATCCCGATCCCATTCCAGCCGGTGACGCAGGTGCCGTGGCACGCCAAGGGCGACTCCTGGTGATCCATAGGGTCGGGATTCCGGGATCCCATTCCCGATCCCATTCCCGATCCCATTCCCAGCCCGAGGAGCTCCAGGACAATCCATAGGGTCGGGATTTCGGGATCCCATTCCCGATCCCATTCCCGATCCCATTCCCGATCCCATTCCCGATCCCATTCCCATTGCAGCCGGTGACGCAGGTGACGTGGCACGCCAAGGGCGACTACTGGTGATCCATGGGGTCGGGATTCCGGGATCCCATTCCCGATCCCATTCCCGATCCCATTCCCGATCCCATTCCCGATCCCAATCCCATTCCAGCCGGTGACGCAGGTGACGTGGCACGCCAAGGGCGACTCCTGGTGATCCATGGGGTCGGGATTCCGGGATCCCATTCCCGATCCCATTCCCGGTCCCATTCCCGATCCCATTCCCGATCCCATTCCCATTCCCATTGCAGCCGGTGACGCAGGTGACGTGGCACGCCAAGGGCGACTCCTGGTGATCCATGGGGTCGGGATTCCGGGATCCCATTCCCGATCCCATTCCCGGTCCCATTCCCGATCCCATTCCCGATCCCAATCCCATTCCAGCCGGTGACGCAGGTGACGTGGCACGCCAAGGGCGACTCCTGGTGATCCATAGGGTCGGGATTCCGGGATCCCATTCCCAATCCCATCCCAAGGAGCTCCAGGACGATCCATAGGGTCGGGATTCCAGGATCCCATTCCCGATCCCATTCCCGATCCCATTCCCGATCCCATTCCCGATCCCATTCCCGATCCCATTCCCATTCCAGCCGGTGACGCAGGTGACGTGGCACGCCAAGGGCGACTACTGGTGATCCATAGGGTCGGGATTCCGGGATCCCATTCCCGATCCCATTCCCGGATCCCATTCCCGATCCCATTCCCGATCCCATTCCCATTCCAGCCGGTGACGCAGGTGACGTGGCACGCCAAGGGCGACTCCTGGTGATCCATAGGGTCGGGATTCCCGGATCCCATTCCCGATCCCATTCCCGGATCCCATTCCCGATCCCATTCCCGATCCCGATCCCATTCCAGCCGGTGACGCAGGTGCCGTGGCACGCCAAGGGCGACTCCTGGTGATCCATAGGGTCGGGATTCCGGGATCCCATTCCCGATCCCATTCCCGATCCCATTCCCAGCCCGAGGAGCTCCAGGACAATCCATAGGGTCGGGATTTCGGGATCCCATTCCCGATCCCATTCCCGATCCCATTCCCGATCCCATTCCCGATCCCATTCCCATTGCAGCCGGTGACGCAGGTGACGTGGCACGCCAAGGGCGACTACTGGTGATCCATGGGGTCGGGATTCCGGGATCCCATTCCCGATCCCATTCCCGATCCCATTCCCGATCCCATTCCCGATCCCAATCCCATTCCAGCCGGTGACGCAGGTGACGTGGCACGCCAAGGGCGACTCCTGGTGATCCATGGGGTCGGGATTCCGGGATCCCATTCCCGATCCCATTCCCGGTCCCATTCCCGATCCCATTCCCGATCCCATTCCCATTCCCATTGCAGCCGGTGACGCAGGTGACGTGGCACGCCAAGGGCGACTCCTGGTGATCCATGGGGTCGGGATTCCGGGATCCCATTCCCGATCCCATTCCCGGTCCCATTCCCGATCCCATTCCCGATCCCAATCCCATTCCAGCCGGTGACGCAGGTGACGTGGCACGCCAAGGGCGACTCCTGGTGATCCATAGGGTCGGGATTCCGGGATCCCATTCCCAATCCCATCCCAAGGAGCTCCAGGACGATCCATAGGGTCGGGATTCCAGGATCCCATTCCCGATCCCATTCCCGATCCCATTCCCGATCCCATTCCCGATCCCATTCCCGATCCCATTCCCATTCCAGCCGGTGACGCAGGTGACGTGGCACGCCAAGGGCGACTACTGGTGATCCATAGGGTCGGGATTCCAGGATCCCATTCCCAATCCCATCCCAAGGAGCTCCAGGATGATCCATAGGGTCGGGATTCCCGGATCCCATTCCCAATCCCGATCCCATTCCCATTCCAGCCGGTGACGCAGGTGACGTGGCACGCCAAGGGCGACTCCTGGTGATCCATAGGGTCGGGATTCCAGGATCCCATTCCCAATCCCATCCCAAGGAGCTCCAGGATGATCCATAGGGTCGGGATTCCCGGATCCCATTCCCAATCCCGATCCCATTCCCATTCCAGCCGGTGACGCAGGTGACGTGGCACGCCAAGGGCGACTCCTGGTGATCCATAGGGTCGGGATTCCGGGATCCCATTCCCAATCCCATCCCAAGGAGCTCCAGGACGATCCATAGGGTCGGGATTCCGGGATCCCATTCCCATTCCCGATCCCATTCCCATTGCAGCCGGTGACGCAGGTGACGTGGCACGCCAAGGGCGACTCCTGGTGATCCATAGGGTCGGGATTCCGGGATCCCAATCCCAATCCCATTCCCGATCCCATTCCCGATCCCATTCCCATTCCCATTGCAGCCGGTGACGCAGGTGACGTGGCACGCCAAGGGCGACTACTGGGCCTCGGTGCTGCGCAACCCCGGCGGGCGGCAGGTGCTGATCCACCAGAGCAGCCGGCGCTGGAGCCAGGATCCCTTCCGGAAAAGCCCCGGCATGATCCAGTGCGTGCGCTTCCACCCCAGCCGGCCCTACTTCCTGGTGGCCTCGCAGCGCTCCGTGCGCGTCTACAACCTGCTGCGCCGCGAGCTGGCCAAGAAACTGCAGAGCAACTGCCGGTGGATCTCCAGCATGGCCGTGCATCCCGCAGGTGCGGGCGGGATTCCCCGGGATCCGCCGGCGCGTTCTCCGTCCCCACCCGGCGGGTGGATCCCGATGGATCGACGGGTGTCCCGTGTTTCCCGTAGGGGATAACGTCATCTGCGGCAGTTACGACAGCAAGCTGGCCTGGTTCGACCTCGACCTGTCCACGCGGCCCTACCGCCTGCTCCGGTGGGTGCCGGGATCCGCCGGGATCCGCCCGGATCCGCCCGGATCCGCCGGGGTTGGCCCCGGAGCGTCCCCGGCGTCCCGGCTCTCTGTGGGATTACTGGGAGATGAATCCGGGTTGTTATCCCAAATTGTCCTGGGCGGTTATCCCAAATTGTCCTGGGTGGTTATCCCAGATTATCCCGGGTTGTTATCCCGGTTTTTCCCGGGTTGTTAGCCCACGTTTCCCCTCGTTATCCCAAATTGTTCCGGGTTGTTATCCCAGATTATCCAGGGTTGTTATCCCGGTTTTTCCCGGGTTGTTATCCCGGTTTTTCCCGGGTTGTTAGCCCACGTTTCCCCTCGTTATCCCAAATTGTCCTGGGTTGTTATCCCAGATTATCCCGGGTTGTTATCCCGGTTTTTCCCGGGTTGTTAGCCCACGTTTCCCCTCGTTATCCCAAATTATTCCGGGTTGTTATCCCAGATTATCCCGGGTTGTTTTCCCGGTTTTTCCCGGGTTGTTATCCCACTTTCTCCTGGGTTCATTATCCCACATTATCCCGGGTTGTTATCCTGGTTTCTCCTGGGTTGTTTTCCCGGTTTTTCCCAGGTTTTTATCCCACTTTTTCCTGGGCTGTTATCCCAGATTATCCCGGGTTGTTATCCCGCTTTTTCCTGGGCTGTTATCCCACATTTTCCTGGCTTGTCATCCCACATTATCCCACATTTTTCCAGGTTGTTATCCTGGTTTTTCCCAGGCTGCTATCCCACGTTTTCCTGGGTTGATTATCCCGGATTATCCTTGGCTGTTATCCCGGTTTTTCCCAGTCCATTATCCCGATTTTCCCATTATGTTATTCCACATTTTCCTGGTCCATTATCCCAATTTTTCCTGGTCCATTATCCCGATTTTTCCCAGTCCATTATCCCGATTTTCCCATTATGTTATTCCACATTTTCCCGGTTCATTATCCCGATGTTCCCCGCCCGTTATCCTGGTTTTCCCCGCCCGTTATCCTGGTTTTCCCCGCCCGTTATCCCGATTTTCCAGGTCCGTTCTCCCGGTTTTCCCTGCCCGTTATCCCGATTTTCCGGGTCCGTTATCCCGATTTTCCGGGTCCGTTATCCCGGTTTTCCCCGCCCGTTATCCCGATTTTTGGGGTCCGTTATCCCGGTTTTCCCCGCCTGTTATCCCGGTTTTCGGGGTCCGTTATCCCGGTTTTCGGGTCCGTTATCCTGGTTTTCCCCGCCCGTTATCCCGGTTTTCCCCGCCCGTTGTCCCGGTTTTCGGGGTCCGTTATCCCGATTTTCCGGGTCCGTTATCCCGATTTTCCGGGTCCGTTATCCCGAGTTTCCCCGCCCGTTATCCCGGTTTTCCCCGCCTGTTATCCCGGTTTTCGGGGTCCGTTATCCCGGTTTTCGGGGTCCGTTATCCCGATTTTCCCCGCCCGTTATCCCGGTTTTCGGGGTCCGTTATCCCGGTTTTCCGGGTCCGTTCTCCCGGTTATTCGGGGTCCGTTATCCCGGTTTTCCAGGTCCGTTATCCCGGTTTTCGGGGTCCGTTATCCCGGTTATTCGGGGTCCGTTGTCCCGGTTTTCGGGGTCCGTTATCCCGATTTTCCCCGCCCGTTATCCCGATTTTCCGGGTCCGTTATCCCGGTTATTCGGGGTCCGTTACCCCGGTTTTCCGGGGTCCGTTATCCCGGTTTTCCCGGTGTTTTTTCCAGGCACCACCGGCGGGCGCTGCGGGCGGTGTCGTTCCACCGGCGCTACCCGCTGTTCGCCTCCGCCTCCGACGACGGCACCGTCATCGTCTGCCACGGCATGGTCTACAAGTGAGCCGCGGGATTCCGTCCTGGGATCCGGGGATCCGTGGGATCGGCCCAGGGGACCTGGGGGATCCCTGGGATCGGGCCAGGGGATCTGGGGGATCCCTGGGATCGGGCCAGGGGACCTGGGGGATCCCTGGGATCGGGCCAGGGGACCTGGGGGATCGATGGGATTGGTCTGTGGGATCTGGGGGATGGATGGGATTGGTCTGTGGGATCTGGGGGATCGATGGGATTGGTCCATGGGATCGATGGGATTGGTCCCTGGGATCTGGGGAATCCATGGG
Organism: Chamaea fasciata; assembly: GCF_029207755.1. NCBI lineage: Eukaryota > Metazoa > Chordata > Aves > Passeriformes > Sylviidae > Chamaea > Chamaea fasciata. The sequence continues at coordinate 55,203 of NW_027094468.1, forward strand.
ATTGGTCCATGGGATCTGGGGGATCCATGGGATTGGTCCAGGGGATCTGGGGGATCCATGGGATCGGTCCAGGGGACCTGGGGGATCCATGGGATCGGTCCAGGGGATCTGGGGGATCCATGGGATCGGTCCAGGGGACCTGGGGGATCCATGGGATTGGTCCCTGGGATCTGGGGGATCCATGGGATTGGTCCCTGGGATCTGGGGGATCAATGGGATTGGTCCCTGGGATCTGGGGGATCGATGGGATCGGTCCAGGGGATCTGGGGGATCCATGGGATTGGTCCCTGGGATCGATGGGATTGGTCCCTGGGATCTGGGGGATCCATGGGATTGGTCCGTGGGATCTGGGGGATCCATGGGATTGGTCCCTGGGATCCATGGGATTGGTCCCTGGGATCTGGGGGATCCATGGGATTGGTCCGTGGGATCTGGGGGATCCATGGGATTGGTCCCTGGGATCTGGGGGATCCATGGGATTGGTCCGTGGGATCTGCGGGATCGATGGGATTGGTCCCTGGGATCTGGGGGATCCATGGGATTGGTCCATTGGATCGATGGGATTGGTCCATGGGATCTGGGGGATCAATGGGATCGGTCCCTGGGATCAATGGGATTGGTCTGTGGGATCTGGGGGATCGATGGGATTGGTCCGTGGGATCTGGGGAATCGATGGGATCGATCCCTGGGATCTGGGGGATCCATGGGATTGGTCCCTGGGATCAATGGGATTGGTCCCTGGGATCTGGGGGATCCATGGGATTGGTCCGTGGGATTCCCGTCGCTATTCCCGTCGTCGTTCCCGTCGTTATTCCTGTCGTTATTCCTGTCATTCCCATCGTTATTCCCGTCGTCGTTCCCGTCGTTGTTCCCGTCGTCGTCGTTCCCCTCGTCGTTCCCGTCGTCGTTGTTCCCGTCGTCGTCGTCGTCGTTCCCGTCGTGGCTCTTCCCGTTCCGTGTGCCGGCAGTGACCTGCTGCAGAACGCGCTGCTGGTGCCGCTGAAGGTGCTCAAGGGCCACGCCCCCGCGCTGGACCTGGGCGTGCTCGACGTCGCCTTCCACCCCCAGCAGCCCTGGCTCTTCTCCTCCGGCGCCGACGGCACCGTGCGCCTCTACACCTGATCACCGCAGATCCAGCCGATCCGCCCGGTCCACCAACGCCGCAATTCCCCGCGCTCCATAAATCGGGGCGGTTTTTGGATGCAGTTCCGGGCTGTTTGTGTCCCGAATTCCCAGAAATTCTCCAAATATTCCCATCCCCACGTCTCCCATTGTCCCTACACCTGATGGGATCCACCAGGATCCACCGGGATCCAATGGGAATTCCGGTGCTGGAATTCCCAGCGCTCAATAAATTGGAGTTTTTTTGGATACAGTTCCAGGCTGTTTGTGTCCTGAATTCCCAGAAATTCCCCAATATTCCCATTCCCTGCGTCTCCCATTGTCCCTACACCTGATGGGATCCGCCGGGATCCACCGGGATCCACCCAGATCCAACGCCGGAATTCTCAGCGCTCAATAAATCAGAGGGGGGTTTTTTTATGCATTTCCAGGCTGTTTGTGTCCCGAATTCCCAAATAATTCCCAATATTCCCATTCCCACATCTCCCGTTGTCCCTACACCTGATGGGATCCACCAGGATCCAGCGGGATCCACCGGAATTCCCAGCGCTCACTAAAGGGGGGTTTTTTTTAGGTACAATTCCGGGCTCCTCGTGTCCTGAATTCCCCAAAATTCCCATCCCCACATTCCCTACACCGGACATTCCTGAAGAAAACCACCAGACCCGACGGGATCCACTGGATCCAGCGGGAATCGCAGGGTCGGAACTCACAGCGCTCAATCAAGGATTTTTTTGGGGGGGATACAATTCCGGGCTCTTTGTGTCCTGAATTCCCAAATACTCCCCCAGTGTCCCCATTTCCCGATATCCCCATCCCGAGCCCATCCCCACATTCCCTACAGGGAAAAGTCCCGGGATCCCCTGGAAGAAGGGAAGGGGGGTTTTGGGGGGGCCTTTGGGACGGGATCTGGAATGGGATCTGGAATGGGATCTGGAATGGGATCCCCCTGGAAGCTGGAAGTGACCACAGCAGGGGACGAGATTCCCTGGATTTGATTTATCCCAGGAAAAGAGGCCAGGGAATGGAGCGGGACCTGGAACGGGTCCTGGAAGAGGACCGGGAACGGGATCTGAAATGGGATCTGGGATAGGATCGAGAACGGGATCTGGAATGGGTCCTGGAATGGGACCTGGAGTAGGATTTGGGATAGGACCTGCAATGGGATCTGGGATAGGACCTGGAATGGGACCTGGAATAGGATTTGGGATGGGATCTGAAATGGGATCTGGAGCAGGGTCTGGAATAGGATCGGGACCGAGTCCTGGAATGGGACCTGAAATGTGACCTGGAAGAGGATTTAGGATGGGATCTGAAATGGGATCTGGAGCAGGATCTGGAATAGGATCGGGAATGGGACCTGGAATGGGACCTGGAAGAGGATCTGGAATAGGACCTGGAATGGGATCTGGGATAGGACCTGGAAGAGGATCTGGGATGGGATCTGGAGCAGGATCTGGAATAGGGTCGAGAACAGGATCTGGAACGGGTCCTGGAATGGGACCTGGAATAGATTCTGGGATAGGACCTGGAATGGGATCTGGAAAGGGATCGGGAATGGGATCTGGAATAGGATTTGGGATAGGATGGGAAAGGGGGTCTGGACCAGGACCTGGAACGGGATCTGGAGCAGGATCTGGAAAAACCACCTGGAATGGGATCTGGAATGGGATCTGGGACAGGACCTGGAATGGGATCTGGAATGGGATCTGGGACAGGACCTGGAATGGGATCCCAAAGGAAAACCCAGAGTCGGGACAGAAACGGGGCGGGACCAGCCTGGAAATTCCGGAATTTTCCCAAGGGATGAGCGGCTGGGAAGGATCCCTGGGTCACCCCGTGGAAACGCAGGCGGGATCACCCCTCCCCACCCCCCAGATCCTGAGGGATCAAGAAATTCCAGAGCGGGATCAGGAGCCAAAAGCTTTATTTAAAAATAAGTCTCTGTACGGGGGGGGGGAGGGGGAGGGGGAGATTCCGGCCGGGAATTCCGGGAACGGATCCCGTGATCCATCGGGAAGCAGCAGCAGGGCTGGGAGTGGATCCCGGATCCTCCGGGAGCAGCAGCAGGGCTGGGAGTGGATCCCGGGATCTCTCAGGGGCAGGAAGACTTTTTCCCGTGGATTGGGATCCCCCGGGGTATTGCTGAGCACAGCCGGGAATTCCCGGAATTCCGGGATTCAGAGGAGGCGGACGAGGCGTCCCAGGGCCCGGGAATTCTGGGAATTCCGGGAATTTTGGGAATTCCGGGATTCAGAGGAGGCGGACGAGGCGTCCCAGGGCCTGGGAATTCTGGGAATTCCGGGAATTTCGGGAATTCCGGGATTCAGAGGAGGCGGACGAGACGTCCCAGGGCCCGGGAATTCTGGGAATTCCGGGAATTTCGGGAATTCCGGGATTCAGAGGAGGCGGACGAGGCGTCCCAGGGTCTCGGCCACCTTGACCCGCACGGCCGGAACCGGATCCTTCAGCAGCAGCTTCAGGGCTGGAACGGCACCGCAGGGATCGCGTCAGGGGCGGGAGCGGATCGGGATCGGGATCGGGGTCGGGATCGGGATCGAAATCAGGGTTGGGATCGGGATCGGGGTCGGGATCGGGATCGGGATCGAAATCAGGGTTGGGATTGGGATCGCGTCAGGGGCGGGAGCGGGATCGAAATCAGGGTTGGGATCAGGATCAGGGTCAGGATTTGGATCGGGATCGGGATTGGGATTGGGATCAGGATCGAAATCAGGGTTGGGATCGGGATCAGGATTGGGATCGGGATCAGGGTCGGGACCGGGATCAGGGTCGGGATCGGGATTGAAATCAGGGTCGGGATCGGGATCGGGATCGAAATCAGGGTTGGGATCGGGATCAGAGTCAGGATTGGGATCGGGATCGAAATCAGGGTTCGGATTGGGATCAGGGTCGGGATTGGGATTGGGATTGAGATCGAAATCAGGGTTGGGATCGGGATGGGGATCAGGATTGGGATTGGGATCGGGATTGAGATCGAAATCAGGGTTGGGATCGGGATGGGGATCAGGAGCGGGATTGGGATCGGGATCGGGATTGAAATCAGGGTTGGGATCGGGATCAGGATTGGGATCGGGATCAGGATGGAAATCAGGGTTGGGATCGGGATCAGGATTGGGATCGGGATCAGGGTTGGGATTGGGATCAGGATCGGGATTGAAATCAGGGTTGGGATCGGGATGGGGATCAGGATTGGGATCGGGATCAGGATCAGGGGCAGGATTAGGGACAGGGTCAAGATCAGGATCGGGATCAGTGTTGGGATCACGTTTGGGATCAGGATCGGGATTGGGATCGGGATCAGGTTCTGAATTGGGATCGGGATCGGGATCAGGATCAGGGTCAGGATGAGGATCAGGATGAGAATCAGGATCAGGGTCAGGATTGGGATCGGGATCAGGTTCAGAATTGGGACTGGGATCCAGATCAGGATCAGAATCAGGACTGGGATCGGGATCTGGATCAGGACTGGGATCGGAATTGGGATCGGGATCAGGGTCAGGATGAGGATCAGGATGAGAATCAGGATCAGGGTCAGGATTGGGATCGGGATCAGGTACAGAATTGGGACTGGGATCCAGATCAGGATCAGAATCAGGATTGGGATCGGGATTGGGATCAGGATCGGGATGGGGATCGGGACCGGGATCAGGGTCAGGATTTGGATCAGGGTCAGGGTCAGGTTTGGGATCAGGTTTAGGATCAGGGATCGGGATCGGGGATTAGGATTTTTGGGATCATCCTGAGCCCTTAATTTTAACTTTTTTGGGATCATCCCGCCCCTTCAATTTTACTTCTTTGGGACCATCCCGAGCCTTTCCTTTGAATTCAAATCATTTTGGGATCATCCCAAACTTTCACTTTCTTGGGATCATCCTGCACCTTCCCTTTTCATTTTTTTGGGATCATCCCGAGCCTTTAATTTTAGGGGTTTTTTTTGGGGGGAGGGATCATCCCGAGTTTTGTTCCCTTTTCTCCCCCCGGAAACTTTCCCTGTCAATCATCAAATCCCGGATAACGATAGGAACAAAATCCTCTTTTTTTTTTTTTTTTAAATTTTTTGGGAAAAACAAATCCCTAAAAACTCCCCCAGGGATTTTCCCGGCCAAACCTCTCATTCCCAAACCCCCCCCGTTCCCAAATCCTGGAGCAGCTCCAGGAATTAATCCAGCGGATTTTGGTTTTTTTTTTTTTAAATCCCAATTTTTTTCTTATTTTTTTTTTTTTTTTATCCCAAATCCTTCGGGGATTTTCCCTCATTCCTGACGGGATCCAAACCCCCTCCCTTCCATCCCCAAAAAAATTCCCGGAATTCCGGGTTGAATTCCAACCCCTCCTATTTTTTTATTTTTTTTAAATTTTTATTCCTGTCCTCTGAGCCGAAGTTTAAAAAAAAAAACGAGTTTTTTTTTTTATTATTTTCCCTTTTTTAGAGTTTTTGGAAAGCTCAGGAATTTTCCGGGCTCGGCTCCACGGGATGAGGTCAGAGCGGAGAAGGGAGGAAAAAATCCCTGAAATCCAGGAAAGTGATTTCATCCCGCGCCCGGGGAGCCAAGAGGGCCCTTCCCGGGAGGTACGGGACGTAAATTCCCAAAATTCCCACAATCCGCCCCCCCCAAAAAATGAGGAGTTTTCACCGAAAAACGGGAATTTTTTTTTCCCCCTAAAAATGGGATTTTTTTCCTTAAAAATGAGGGATTAAAAAAAAAAAGGGTTTTTTTTTTGCCCTAAAAATGAGGGATTTTCCCCCCAAAATGGGAAGTCTTTTCCTTTAAAAATGAGGATTTTTGCCTTAAAAATGGGAATTTTTTTTCCATAAAAATGAGAGATTAAAAAAAAAGGATTTTTTTGCCCTAAAAATGGGAATTTTTTTCCTTAAAAACGAGGGATTTAAAAAAATAAAAAAAGGGTTTTTTGCCCTAAAAATGTGGGATTTCCCCCCCCCAAAAAAGAGGAGTTTTCACCTAAAAATGGGAAATTTTTTTTCCCCCTAAAATGGGATTTTTTTCCTTAAAAATGAGGGATTAAAAAAAAAAAAAGAAAAGGGTTTTTCTTGCCCTAAAAATGAGGGATTTTTCCCCCCCAAAATGGGAAATTTTTTCCTTAAAAAATGAGGATTTTTGCCCTAAAAATGGGAATTTTTTTTTCCTTAAAAATGAGGGATTTAAGAAAATAAAAAAAGGTTTTTTTGCCCTAAAAATGTGGGATTTTCCAAAAAAAAATGGGAAGTGTTTTCTTTAAAAAATGAGGGGTTTTGCCCTAAAAATGGGATTTTTTTTTCCATAAAAATGAGAGATTAAAAAAAGGGGGTTTTTTGCCCTAAAAATGAGGGATTTTCCCCAAAAAATGGGAAGTGTTTTCCTCAAAAAATGAGGATTTTTGCCTAAAAATGGGATTTTTTTTTCCTTAAAAATGAGGGATCAAAAAAAAAAAAAAAAGAGGTTTTTTCCCCTAAAAATGTGGGATTTCCCCCCCCCCAAAAAAAAGAGGAATTTTCACCTAAAAATGGGATTTTTTTTTCCCCTCTAAAATGGGATTTTTTTCCTTAAAAATGAGGGATCAAAAAAAAAAAAGAAAAGGGTTTTTTTTGCCCTAAAAATGAGGGATTTTCCAAAAAAAATGGGAAGTCTTTTCCTTAAAAAATGAGGATTTTTGCCCTAAAAATGGGAATTTTTTTTCCATAAAAATGAGAGATTAAAAAAAAGGTTTTTTTTGCCCTAAAAATGAGGGATTTTCCCCCAAAATTGGGAAGTCTTTTCCTTTAAAAATGAGGATTTTTGCCTTAAAAAAAATGGGATTTTTTTTTCCTTAAAATGAGGGATTAAAAAAAAAGGGGGGGGATTTTTTTGCCCTAAAAATGTGGAATTTTCCCAAAAAAAATGGGAAGCCTTTTCCTTAAAAATGAGAATTTTCCCCCCAAAAATTGGATTTTTTTTCTCCCCTAAAAATTGGAATTTTTTCTCCCTAAAAACGGGAATTTTTTTGTTTAAAAACAAGGGATTCTTTCCTTAAAATGAGGGCGGAGGCTCCCCTTAAGAAAGGAGAGATTTCTCCCTAAAAATGGGAATTTTTTTCCTTGAAAATGAGGGATTTTTTTTACCAAATATGGGAAATTGTTTCCTCAAAATTGAGGCAATAAAAAAAAAAAAAGGCAATTTTTTTCCGTAAAAATGAGGGATTTTTTCCCTAAAAATGAGAATGTTTTTCCCCCCTCCTAAAATGGGAATTTTTTTCCTCCTAAAATGGGATTTTTTTTTCCCCTAAAAATGAGGAGTTTAGCCCTAAAAACAGGATTTGATTTTTCCTAAAAATGGGATTTTTTTTTCTCCTTAAAATCAGGAATTTTTTCCTTAAAAAATGGGAAATTTTCTCCTTAAAAACGAAGGAATTTTTGTCCCTAAAAATGAGGGATTTTCCCCATAAAAGTGGGGAAATTTTTCCCTAAAAATATTTTTTTTTCCTTTAAAATAAGGGATTTTATTTCCTTAAAAATCAGGGATTTTTCCCTAAAAATGAGGAGGGTTTTTTTCCCAAAAACGGGAATTTTTTTCCTCAAAAATGGGAATTTTTCCGCCAAAAAAAAAAGCAGTTTGGCCTTAAAAAGGCGATTTTTTTTTTCCTAAAAATGAGGGAATTTCCCTTAAAAATGGGTTTTTTCCCCCCAAATCCAAGGATTTTGGCAAAAAAAAGAGGGATTTTTGTTTTCCTCAAAAATGAGGGATTTGGCCCAAAAAATGTGGGATTTTCCCCAAAATTGATGTTTATATCCAACAAAATGTAGATTTTTATTTTCCCCCTAAAAATCAGGAATTTGGGAATTTGAGATTTCGGGAATTTGGGATTTTGGGATTTTGGGGACTTCAGGAATTTGGGAATTCAGGAATTTGGGATTGTGGGAATTCGGGGATTTGGGTATTTAGGAATTCAGGATTTCAGGGATTTGGGTATTTGGGAATTTGGGAATTCGGGACTTCAGGAATCTGGGAATTTGGGATTTCAGGAACTTGGGAATTCAGGGACTGAGGAATTCAGGACTTTGGGATTTCAGGAATGTGGGAATGTGGGAATTTGGGAATTCGGGGATTTGGGAATTCAGGGATTGGGGAATTGGGGAATTCGGGATTTCAGGATTTTGGGAATTCGGGGATTTGGGAATTCAGGGATTGGGGAATTGGGGAATTCGGGATTTCAGGATTTTGGGAATTCGGGGATTTGGGAATTCAGGGATTGGGGGATTGGGGAATTCCCACTCACCGGAGATGAGCTGGTCCAGGTCCACCTGCTGGCCCTGCTCCTCGTCCACGTGGAGCACCAGGAACCCTGAGGGGAATTTCGGGATTGGGGAACGTTCCCAAAAAAACGCCCAAATTATCCCAAAATATCCCAAAATCGAACAAAACCAGCTCAAAAACCTCCCAGGAGCCATGTCACCTCCTGGGGACAAAAGCCACCACCGTGGTGACCCCAGGAGGTGACAGGACCTGAGTCCACCTGGGGACAAGTTTGGGGTCACCAGAGACCCCAAAACCTTCAAAATCACCCCAAAAATCGTCCAAAACCAACCCCCAAAACCCCCTGGGGACCTCCAGGAGCCATGTCACCTCCTGGGGACAAAAGCCACCACCGTGGTGACCCCAGGAGGTGACAGGACCTGAGTCCACCCAGGGAAAAGTTTGGGGTCACCAGGGACCCCAAAACCTTCAAAATCACCCCAAAAATCGTCCAAAACCAGCTCAAAAAACTCCCTGGGGACCTCCAGGAGCCATGTCACCTCCTGGGGACAAAAGCCACCACCGTGGTGACCCCAGGAGGTGACAGGACCTGAGTCCACCCAGGGACAGCACTGGGGTCACCAGGGACCCCAAAACCTTCAAAATCACCCCAAAAATCGTCCAAAACCGGCTCAAAAAACTCCCTGGGCACCTTCAGGAGTGATGTCACCTCCTGGGGACAAAAGCCACCACCGTGGTGACCCCAGGAGGTGACAAGAGCGGAGACCAGTTGGGGACAAGTTTGGGGTCACCAGAGACCCCAAAACCTTCAAAATCACCCCAAAAAAATCGCCCAAAACCCCCTTGGGGGACATCCCCCGCCATGGTTGATGCCACCCCCCGGGTGACAAAGGCCACCGCGGTGTCCCTGTCCCCTCACCGATGAACATGGCCGCCGCCGCCCGCAGCTCCCGCCAGGGGCTCTTGAAGTAGAAGAGGTTGGTGGAGACGAGGCGGCTCAGCAGGGACGGGTGGCTGCGCATCTGCGGGGACACGGGGGACGCCGGGGACGTCGGGAACGCCGGGGACGTCGGGGGTGTTGGGGACGTCGGGGACATTGGGGACATCGGGAGACATTGGGGACATCGGGGACATTGGGGACATTGGGTGCATTGAAGACAGTGGGGACATCGGGGGTGTTGGGGACATTGGGGACATTGAGGGGGATTGGGGACAATGGGGACATCGGGGACATCGGGGATGTTGGGGACACTGGGGACATCGGGAGTGTTGGGGACAATGGGGACATTGAGGACGTTGGGGATGTTGGGGACATTGGGGGTGTTGGGGACGTCGGGGACGTTGGGGGTGCTGGGGACGCCGGGGACGTTGGGGATGCTGGGGACGTCGGGGACATCGGGGACATCGGGGACATCGGGGACGTTGGGGACATCGGGGACATTGGGGACATTGGGGACATCGGGGACATCGGGGACGTTGGGGACATCGGGGATGTTGGGGACATCGGGGACATTGGGGGTGTTGGGGACATTGGGGGTGTTGGGGACATCGGGGACCTCGGGGGACATCGGGGTTGTTGGGGACAATGGGGACATTGGGGACGTTGGGGATGCTGGGGACATTGAGGGGGATTGGGGACAATGGGGACATTGGGAGTGTTGGGGACATTGGGGACAGTGGGGGTGTTGGGGACATGGCAGAGGATTGGGGACATCGGGGACATCGGGGTCATTGAAGACAGTGGGGACATCGGGGGTGTTGGGGACATTGGGGACATTGAGGGGGATTGGGGACATTGGGGACATCGGGGACATCGGGGGTGTTGGGGACATCGTGGGGGATTGCAGACACTGGGGACATTGGGGACATTGGGGGACATTGGGGACATTGGGGACATCGGGGACATCGGGGATGTTGGGGGCATTGTGGGGGATTGGACACATTGGGGACATTGGGGACATCAAGGGTGTTGCGGGTGTTGGGGACATCGGGGACATTGAGGATGTTGGGGATGTTGGGGACATTGAGGGGGATTGGGGACAATGGGGACATCGGGGGTGTTGGGGACAATGGGGACATTGAGGACATTGGGGACATCGGGGACATTGGGAGTGTTGCGGACATTGAGGATGTTGGAGATGTTGGGGACATCGAGGGGGATTGGGGACATTGGGGACGTCGGGGGTGTTGGGGACAATGGGGACATTGAGGACGTTGGGGACATCGGGGACATTTGGGACGCTGGGGACATTGAGGAGTTTGGGGACATCGGGGACGTCGGGGGGATGTTTGGGACACTGGGGATGTTGGGAACGCTGGGGACATTGAAGAAGATCGGGGACACTGGAGGTGTTCGGGACACTGGGGGATCTTCGGGACGTTGGGGGAGTTTTTGGGAATATTGGGAATGTTGGGGACATTGGGGACATTGGGATATCGGGGGACTCTGGGGACATTGGGGACATCTGGGGCATCGCCAAATCCCAGTGTCCCACCCCCAATCCAGCCCCGTATCGCATTCCCAATGTCCCCATGTCCCCATGTCCCAATGTCCCAATGTCACCATCCCAATGTCCCAATGTCCCAATGTCCCCATGTCCCAATGTCCCAATGTCACCATCCCAATGTCCCAATATCCCAATGTTCCCATGTCCAATGTCCCCGTGTCCCCGTCCCCGTGTCCCCAATGTCCCCAATGTCCCCAATGTCCCCGTGTCCCCCGTGTCCCCCTGTCCCAATGTCCCCCTGTCCCCGTGTCCCCCATGTCCCCAATGTCCCCAATGTCCCCCTGTCCCCATGTCCCAATGTCCCCGTGTCCCCCTGTCCCAATGTCCCCCTGTCCCCAATGTCCCCCTGTCCCCAATGTCCCCGTGTCCCCCTGTCCCCAATGTCCCCCTGTCCCTGTGTCCCCAATGTCCCCAATGTCCCCGTGTCCCCCTGTCCCCAATGTCCCCCTGTCCCCCTGTCCCCCTGTCCCCCTGTCCCCCTGTCCCCAATGTCCCCGTGTCCCCCTGTCCCAATGTCCCCCTGTCCCAGTGTCCCCCTGTCCCCAATGTCCCCAATGTCCCCATGTCCCCGTGTCCCCGTGTCCCACCAGGAACTTGCAGACGTCGTTGATGAACTCCCCGTAGTGGATCCCCCTCTCCTCCCTCAGGTGATTCCCGAACATTTCCCGCAGCTCCTCGCAGCCCAGGCTGGGCCCGCACATCCTCAGCGCGAACTTGCACGCCTGGAAAACCGGGAATGCCGGCAACACCCCGCGGGGAAATTCCCGGAATTCCCGGAATTGCCCGGGAACGGGGCAGGGGAAGGGGCCTGACCTTGACCACGCCTGGGTCGGGGTCCTGCAGGTGCAGCAGGAGCGTCACGAGCCCGTTGAGGATCTGCTCCGAGAAAACCTCGGAGTCGGAGCGGCTGAAGCGGGACAGGTTCCCGAAGAGGACGATGGAGGAGCGCCGGAGGTCCGGGTGTTCCTGGGAAAACGGGAAAAAACGGGGATCGCGGGGAGAAAACGGCAAAATCCACACCCTGGGATCCCGAAATCCCCACCCTGGGATCCCAAATTCCAATCACGTGATCCCGAAATCCCCATCCTGCGATCCCATCGTTCCCAGTCCTGACAATCCCACCATTCCCATCCCGGGGTCCCAAAATTCCCATCCCGGGATCCCAAAATCTGATCCTGTGGCCCCCAAAATCCTGTCCTGTGATCCCGAAATTCCCATCGTGGGATCCCAAAATCCCAATCCTGCTGTTCCCAAAAATCCCGATCCCGCGATCCCCGAATCCCAGCGTGGGATCCCGAAATCCCCGTCCTGTGATCCTGAAATTCCCATCCTGGGATCCCGAGATCCCCATCCTATTATTCCATAAATCCCAACCTGTAATCCCCAAATCCTCATCCCATGATCCCCCAAATCCTCATCCCATGATCCCAAAATCCTGCCCTGCGATCCCAAAACCCCAGTGGAAGAATTCCAATGGGACATTTCCAATGGAGTAATTCCAATGGGGGAAAATCCCAGTGGGACAATCCCAATGGAAAATTCCCGACGGGACAATTCCAATGGGACAATCCCAATGGGAAGATCCCAGTGGGACGATCGCAGCGGAGAAATTCCAAGGGGACAATTCCAGTGAGAAAATCCCAACAGGACAATTCCAATGGGACAATTCCAGTGGGACAATTCCAATGGGACAATTCCAATGGGACAATCCCAGCGGGACAATTCCAAATGGGAGAATTCCAACGGGACAATTCCAATGGGACAATCCCAGCGGGACAATTCCAAATGGGAGAATTCCAACGGGACAATTCCAATGGGACAATTCCAACGGGACAATTCCAATGGGACAATCCCAGTGGGACAATTCCAAATGGGAGAATTCCAACGGGACAATTCCAATGGGACAATTCCAACGGGACAATTCCAATGGGACAATCCCAGTGGGACAATTCCAAATGGGAGAATTCCAACGGGACAATTCCAATGGGACAATTCCAAGGGGACAATCCCAGTGGGACAATTCCAAATGGGACAATTCCAAATGGGAGAATTCCAACGGGACAATTCCAATGGGACAATTCCAAATGGGAGAATTCCAACGGGACAATTCCAATGGGATGATCCCAATGGGACAATTCCAATGGGACAATTCCAATGGGACAATCCCAGCGGGACAATTCCAAATGGAAGAATTCCAATGGGACAATTCCAAATGGGACAATTCCAATGGGACAATTCCAATAGGACAATTCCAAGGGGATAATCCCAGTGGGACAATTCCAATGGGACAATTCCAAATGGGAGAATTCCAATGGGACAATTCCAATGGGACAATCCCAGTGGGACAATTCCAATGGGATGATCCCAGTGGGACAATTCCAAATGGAAGAATTCCAACGGGACAATTCCAAATGGGAGAATTCCAACGGGACAATTCCAAATGGGACAATCTCAGTGGGAAAATTCCAATGGGACAATCCCAGTGGGACAATTCCAAATGGGAGAATTCCAACGGGACAATTCCAAATGGGAGAATTCCAACGGGACAATTCCAATGGGACAATTCCAAATGGGAGAATTCCAACGGGACAGTTCCAATGGGAGAATTCCAATAGGACAGTTCCAATGGGATGATCCCAGTGGGACAGTTCCAATGGGAGAATTCCAATGGGACATTTCCTATGGAATAATTCCAATGGGATGATTCCAATGGGGGCAATTCCAAAGGCAAAATCCCAATGGGACCATTCCAATGGGAAAATCCCAGTGGGACAATTCGGAACGGGACAATTCCAATAGGACAATTCCAAGGGGATAATCCCAGTGGGACAATTCCAACGGGACAATTCCAATGGGAAATTTCCCACGGAATGATTCCTGTGGGAGAATTCCGACGGGGGCGATTCCGGCGGCAAAATCCCAACGGGACTGATTCCAGTGGGGAAGTCCCAACGGCAAAATGCCAACGGGACCATTCCAATGGGAAATTCCCGGCGGGACAATTCGGAACTGGAGAATTCCAACGGGAAAATTCCCAGCGGGACGATTCCAGTGGCACATTTCCGACGGGGGGGGTGGGGGGGGGAAAATCTCAACGCGATGATCCCAATGGGAAAATCCCGATGGGAATATCCCGACGGATCAACCCCCCGGAGGATCCTCGGCCCAACCGGGGAGCAGGGCTGAGAACCCGGGAGAAATCCCAGCCCGCGGCAGAAATCCGGGAAAACCGCTCCCAGCCCCCCACCCCCATTCCCAACTCCGGGAATTCCGGGGCGGGAATGGCTCACGCTGTCGAAGAAGGGCCGGATGCGGATGGCGACGCGCAGCAGCGTGGAGCGCACGTCGCGCTCCTCCAGGTGATCCAGGATTTTGGAGAGGCTGGACATGGCCTCCAGCGCCAGCAGGTTGTTGGGATCGTCCTTGTCGTCCAGGCCGTTGACCATGGAGGCCAGCAGCTGCGAGCCGTGCCGCCGGATCTGCCGGGAAGGAAAAAAACGGGAAAAAAAAATGGGAGGAACGGGGGTACGGAGATCCCCGGCGGATCCGGGAGGGCAAAGGAAAAAAAACGGGAAAAAAAGTGGGAAAAACGGGGGTACGGAGATCCCCGGCAGATCTGGGAGGGCAAAGGGAAAAAAAAAAAAGGGAAAAAAAATGGGAAAAAACGGGGATACGGAGATCCCCGGCAGATCCGGGAGGGCAAAGGAAAAAAAAACGGGAAAAAAAGTGGGAAAAACGGGGATACGGAGATCCCCGGCAGATCCGGGAGGGCAAAGGAAAAAAAAACGGGAAAAAAAGTGGGAAAAACGGGGATACGGAGATCCCCGGCAGATCCGGGAGGGCAAAGGGAAAAAAACGGGGAAAAAAAGTGGGAAAAACGGGGATACGGAGATCCCCGGCGGATCCGGGAGGGCAAAGGAAAAAAAAACGGGAAAAAAAGTGGGAAAAACGGGGATACGGAGATCCCCGGCGGATCCGGGAGGGCAAAGGAAAAAAACGGGGAAAAAAAGTGGGAAAAACGGGGGTACGGAGATCCCCGGCAGATCCGGGAGGGCAAAGGGAAAAAAAAAAGGGAAAAAAAGTGGGAAAAACGGGGATACGGAGATCCCCGGCAGATCCGGGAGGCCAGCAGCAGGGAGAAAATAAAAAAAAACCAGGAATTTGAGGTGGAATTCTGGAGAAAAGAATGGGAATCCGAGCTGGAATTGTGGAGAAAAAAAAACAGGAATTTGAGGTGGGATTCCAGAGAAAAATGGGAATTTGGGGTGGAATTCCGGAGTAAAGAATGGGAATTTGAGGTCGGATTGGGTAGAAAATAAAAAAACAGGATTTTGAGGTGGGATTCCGGAGAAAAAAAATGGGAATTTGAGGTGGAATTGGGGAGACAAAAAAACAGGAATTTGAGGTGGGATTCCGGAGAAAAAAATAGGAATTTGAGGTGGAATTGGGGAGAAAAGACAAACAGGATTTTGAGGTGGGATTCCAGAGAAAAAAATGGGAATTTGAGGTGGAATTCCGGAGAAAAAACCCAGGAATTTTAGGTGGAATTGTGGAGGAAAAAATTGGAATTTGAGGTGGGATTCCAGAGAAAAATGGGAATTTGATGTGGAATTCTGGAGAAAAACCGGGAATTTGAGGTGGAATTCCAGAGAAAAAAAATGTGAACTTAAGCAGGAATTCCAGAGAAAAAACGGGAATGTGAGCTGGAATTCTGGAGGAAAAAAAAAAAAGGGAATTTGAGCTGGAATTCCAGAGAAAAACCAGGAATTTGAGGTGGAATTCTGGATGAAAAATTGGAAATTTGAGCTGGAATTCCCTAGAAAAAAAATTGGAAATTTGAGGTGGAATTCCAGAGAAAAAAGCGGGAAACGGAGCTGGAATTCCAAAAAAAAAAAAAAAAAAAGCGGGAATAAACCCAGGAATTCCAGCTGGGAAAGGCAAGGATGGGAATTCCCGAGGGCAAACAGGAATCGCAGCTGGAATTCCGGATATCTGGGAGGAGCCAGAGGGAAATTTGGGATCCGCTCCGAAGGGGAAAAGAGGGAACGGCCTCAAGTCGGGATTTTTGGGAATATTCCCCTGGAGCTGACGGAATTTTGGGATTTGGGGCCTCGGGAAGCCGGGAAGGAGCTGAGGCTGAGGATTCCCAGCTGGAATTCCTGCAAAAAAATATTCCCAGAAATCCCTGGAAAAGGGGGCCTGGGGGACAATCCCCTCCGCTGGGAACGGCTCCGGCACTTCCCAGGATTTTCGGGAACGGCTCGAGGAAAACTCCCCGGGATTTTTAGGATTCGGAGCCTCCCGGTGCATCCCCAATCCCACAAAACCTCATCCCGACTTCTTTGTTTGTTTGGTGGGAATTCCAACCCAGGAATCACTTCCCAAATCCCCTCCTCCCGCCCCAAAAAATCCCGGGAGCTGCTCTCACTTTTTCCGGGGATCCCGAGGCCACATTCCCGAGCCCTCGGAGCGCCAGGATCCGCACCAGGAGGGAGGAATCCTTCTCCAGAGCCGTCAGCGCGTCCAGGAGAGGCTCCAGCAGGATCAGGTCGGTCACCACGTGGTGGTTGAGGAGCTGGAGAAAGGGGGGAAAAATAAAAAAAAATTCCAAAAAAAAAACCCCTGGATGGATGAGCTGGAATTCCCGGGAATTGGAGCTGCTCTGGGATAACTCGGGCCCGGGCGGGGTTCTTTGGGATTTGATGGCGGATTGGGGAAAACGGGGGGATTTTTTTGGGAAGATCGGGGCTCCTGAGAGCCGCGTTGGGGCTGGAATTTCCCCTCATCCGGAGGATCCAAGGGAATTCTCTTTTCCTGGAGGTGGGGATTTGGGATGGAGGGATGGATGGAGGGAGGGAGGGATGGAATCAGGGAGGGATCCACGGATGGAGGGATGGATGGAGGGATCCACGGATGGAGGGAAGAACGGATGGAGCCATGGATGGAGGGATGGATGGAGGGATGGAGAGATCCATGGATGGACGGATCCATGGATGGATCCATGGATGGAGGGATCCATGGGATGGACAGGTCCATGGATGGATGGATGGATGGAGAGATCCATGGATGGATGGATGGAGGGATGGATGGATGGAACCACGGATGGATCTGCGGATGGATCCATGGATGGAGGGATGGATGGATGGATGGATGGATGGAGGGATCCATGGATGGACGGAACCATGGATGGATCCGCAGATGGATCCATGGATGGAGGGATGGAGGGATGGATGGAGAGATCCATGGATGGATGGATGGATGGATGGAGGGATGGATGGATCCATGGATGGATGGATGGATGAAGAGATCCATGGACGGATGGATCCATGGAGGGATCCATGGGATGGAGGGATGATGGATGGATGGATGGATGGATGGATGGATCCATGGATGATGGATGGATCCACGGATGGATGGATCCATGGAGGGATCCATGGGATGGAGGGATGATGGATGGATGGATGGATGGAGGGATGGATGGAACCATGGATGGATGGATCCATGGGATGGACAAATCCATGGATGGATGGATGGATGATGAATGGATGGGTCCATGGATGGAGGGATGGATGGGATGGAGAGGTCCATGGATGGATGGATGGATGGAGAGATCCATGGATGGATGGATGGATGGATCCATGGATGGACGGATCCACGGATGATGGATCCATGGATCCATGGATGGACGGATCCACGGATGATGGATCCATGGAGGGATCCATGGGATGGATGGATGGATGGAGGATGGATGGATCCATGGATGGACGGATCCACGGATGATGGATCCATGGAGGGATCCATGGGATGGAGGGATGATGGAAGGATGGATGGATGGATGGATGGACGGATCCATGGATGGACGGATCCACGGATGATGGATCCATGGAGGGATCCATGGGATGGATGGATGGATGGATGGATGGATGGATGGATGGATGGATGGATGGATGGAGGATGGATGGATCCATGGATGGACGGATCCACGGATGACGGATCCATGGAGGGATCCATGGGATGGATGGATGGATGGAGGATGGATGGATCCATGGATGGACGGATCCACGGATGATGGATCCATGGAGGGATCCATGGGATGGAGGGATGATGGAAGGATGGATGGATGGATGGATGGACGGATCCATGGATGGACGGATCCACGGATGATGGATCCATGGAGGGATCCATGGGATGGATGGATGGATGGATGGATGGATGGATGGATGGATGGATGGATGGATGGAGGATGGATGGATCCATGGATGGACGGATCCACGGATGACGGATCCATGGAGGGATCCATGGGATGGAGGGATGGATGGAGGATGGATGGATCCATGGATGGACGGATCCACGGATGATGGATCCATGGAGGGATCCATGGGATGGAGGGATGATGGAAGGATGGATGGATGGATGGATGGACGGATCCATGGATGGACGGATCCACGGATGATGGATCCATGGAGGGATCCATGGGATGGATGGATGGATGGATGGATGGATGGATGGATGGATGGATGGATGGATGGAGGATGGATGGATCCATGGATGGACGGATCCACGGATGACGGATCCATGGAGGGATCCATGGGATGGAGGGATGGATGGAGGATGGATGGATCCATGGATGGACGGATCCACGGATGACGGATCCATGGAGGGATCCATGGGATGGAGGGATGATGGAAGGATGGAGGGATGGATGGATGGACGGACGGGCGGATCCCTGCATGGACAGATCCGTGAGATGGACCCATGCTCTCCTGCATGGATGGATGAATGGGTGGAGGGACAGATGGATCCATGGACGGACAGATCCCTGGGGTGGCCAGACCCATAGATGGGTGGATCCGGGGATGGATGATGGATGGATGGATGGATGGATGATGGATGGAGGGATCCATGGGATGGATGGATGGATCCATGGATCCATGGATGGACAGATGGATCCATGGATGGAGGGATGGAGGGATGGATGGATCCATGGGATGGACAGATCCATGGATGGACTGATCCAAAGATGGGTGGATCCATGGATGGACGGATCCATGGATGGACGATGGATGGACGGATCCACGGATGGATGGATCCATGAATGGATGATGGATGGACGGATGGACGGATCCATGGATGGACAGATCCACGGATGGACGGATCCATGGATGGGTGGAGGGATGGATGGATCCACGGATGGACAGATCCATGGATGGATGGATGGATGGAGAGATCCATGGATGGACGGATCCATGGATGAATGG
Source organism: Chamaea fasciata (assembly GCF_029207755.1). NCBI lineage: Eukaryota > Metazoa > Chordata > Aves > Passeriformes > Sylviidae > Chamaea > Chamaea fasciata. Next base: position 74,340 of record NW_027094468.1, read on the forward strand.
ATCCATGGAGGGATCCATGGGATGGAGGGATGATGGAAGGATGGAGGGATGGATGGATGGATGGATGGAGAGATCCATGGATGGACGGATGGATGGATGGATGGATGGATGGATGGATGGACGGATGGATGGAGAGATCCATGGATGGATGGATGGATGGAGGGATCCATGGATGGATGGAAGCACGGATGGATCCACGGATGGATCCATAGATGGAGACATGGATGGATGGATGGATGGATGGATGGATGGATCCATGGATGGATCCATGGACGGATGATGGATGGATGGATGGATGAATCCATGGAGAGAGGGAGGGATCCATGGATGGATCCCCGGACGGAGGGATCCCCGGACGCAGGGATCCCCGGATGGAGGGATCCATGGATGGATGGATAGATGGATGGATCCATGGCTGGACAATGGATGGATGGATCCCCGGACGCAGGGATCCCCGGACGGAGGCATCCATGGATGGATCCATGGCTGGACAATGGACGGAGGGATGCAGGGATCCCCGGACGCAGGGATCCCCGGACGCAGGGATCCCCGGACGGAGGGATCCATGGATGGATCCATGGCTGGACAATGGACGCAGGGATCCCCGGCTGCCGGGCTGCCGCCCGCCGGGCCGTTCCCGTCGCCGGGCGCTCACCTCGGCCAGGAAGGCGCCGCTGGTCACCCTCTGGCACTCGAAGACGCTCCCCAGCGCCGGGAGGAGGCTCCGGACGACGGGCGGGAGCCGGGGCCCGCAGAGCCGAGCCATGGCCCTGCGGGGGACACAGCACTCGGAACTCTGGGGATCCCGGAGATCCCGGGGATCCCGGAAACCCCACAAATCCCGGAAGCCCCCGAAATCCCAGGAATCTCAGAGATCACAGGAATCTTGGAAATCCCGGAAATCCTGGGAACCCTGGGAATCCCAGAAATCTCAGAGATCGCAGGAATCTTGGAAATCCCAGAAATCCAGGAAATCCTGGGAATCCCAGAAATCTCAGAGATCCCAGGAATCCTGGAAATCCTGGAAATCTCAGGAATCCCAGAAATCCAGGGAACCCTGGGAATCCCAGAAATCCTGGAAATCCTGGAAAACCCCGAAATCAAGGAAATCCCAGGAATCCCAGAAATCCTGGAAATCCTGGAAATCCCAGGAATCCCAGAAATCCTGGAAATCCCAGGGATTCTGGAAATCTCAGAAATCCTGGGAATCCCAGAATCCCATTTTGGGATCGACGACACCGGGAATTCCACACCGGGAATCCCATTTTGGGATCAGAGACACCGGGAATTCCACACCGGGAATCCCATTTTGGGATCAGGAACACCGGGAATTCTGCACCGGGAATCCCATTTTGGGATTGACGACACCGGGAATCCCATTTTGGGATCAGGAACACCGGGAATTCCATTTTGGGATCGATGACACCGGGAATTCCACAGCGGGATCGAAGACCCCGGAATTCCGCACCGGGACCAACTTCCACCTCCAGCTGCACCCCCCCCTCCCCACTGCCGGGATCAAAGCGATCCCCGTTCCCGAAAATCCCGGAATTCTTCGGGAAGAGCCCCCCAGAGGCCGGAATTCCCGGCATTCCGTACCCGGCCAGCAGGGCGACGCCGTCGTGGTGCCGCTCGGGAGTCGCCATCAGCTCCCATCCGCCGGCGTCGCCCACGTCCCGCACGACGTCGTCGCTGCCGGCCCGCGCCAGCATCGCCCGCAGCGTGGCCGCGGCGCCGCTGGGAAAACGGGATCGCCGTCGGCAGGGGCCGGGGATGGGGATTGGGATGGGGATTGGATCTGGGATCGGATTCCAGATAGGATTTGAGGTTGGATTTGGGATTGGGATTGGATCTGGGATTGGATCTGGGACTGGATTTGGGATTGGATCTGGGATTGGGATTGGATTTGGGGTTGGGATTGGATCTGGGATTGGATCTGGGGCTGGATTTGGGATTGGATCAGGGATTGGGATTGGGATTGGATCCGGGATCGGATTCTGGATTGGATTTGGGATTGGATTTGGGATTGGGATTGGGATTGGGATTGCATCTGGGATTGGATTTGGGATTGGATTTGGGATTGGGATTCGATTTGGGATTGGATTTGGGATTGGGATGGGGATTGGGATTGGATTTGGATGGGATCTGGGATTGGATTTGGGATTGGGATTGGATCTGGGATTGGATTTGGGATTGGATCTGGGATTGGATCTGGGACTGGATCTGGGATTGGGATTGGGATTGGATCAGGGATCGGATTCCAGATAGGATTTGAGGTTGGATTTGGGATTGGATTTGGGATTGGGATTGGATCTGGGATTGGATCTGGGACTGGATCTGGGATTGGATTTGGGATTGGATCTGGGATTGGATTTGGGATTGGGATTGGATCTGGGATTGGATTCTGGACTGGATTCTGGATTGGACTTGGGATTGGATCAGGAATCGGATACCAGATAGGATTTGAGGTTGGATTTGGGATTGGGATTGGATCTGGGGTTGGATCTGGGACTGGATTTGGGATTGGATCTGGGATTGGATCTGGGACTGGATCTGGGACTGGATCTGGGGTTGGATCTGGGATTGGGATTGGATCTGGGATTGGATTCTGGACTGGATTCTGGATTGGACTTGGGATTGGATCAGGGATCGGATTCCAGATAGGATTTGAGGATGGATTTGAGATTGGGATTGGGATTGGATCTGGGATTGGATTTGGGATTGGGATTGGATCTGGGACTGGATCTGGGGCTGGATCTGGGGCTGGATTTGGGATTGGGATTGGATCTGGGATTGGATTTGGGGTTGGATTTGGGATTGGGATTGGATCTGGGATTGGATTTGGGGTTGGATTTGGGATTGGGACTGGATTTGGGGTTGGATCTGCGACTGGATTTGGGATTGGGATGGGGATTGGGATTCGATTTGGATGGGATCTGGGATTGGATTTGGGATTGGGATTGGATCTGGGACTGGATTCTGGATTGGATTTGGGATTGGATCAGGGATCGGATTTGGGGTTGGATTCGGGATTGGATTTCGGATTGGATCTGAGATCGGATTCCAGATAGGATTTGAGGTTGGGTTTGGGATTGGATTTGGGATTGGATCCAGGATTTGGGATTGGGATTGGATCTGGGATTGGATTCTGGATTGGATTTGGGTTTGGATCTGGGATTGGATTTGGGATTGGATCCTGGATTTGGGATTTGGATTGGATCTGGGATTTGGTTTGGGAATGGATTCAGGACTGGATTTGGAGTTGGATTTGGGATTGGATCCTGGATTTGGGATTTGGATTGGATCTGGGATTGGATCTGGGATTTGGTTTGGGAATGGATTCGGGACTGGATTTGGGATTGGATTTGGATGGGATCTGGGGTTGGATTTGGGATTGGGATTGGATTTGGGATTGGATCTGGGATTGGAATTGGATTTGGATGGGATCTGGGGTTGGATTTGGGATTGAATTCGGAACTGGGTTTGGCACTGGATTTGAGATTGGACCAGGGACTGGATTCGGGATTGGATCTGGAATTGGATCCAGGACCGGGTTCGGCATTGGGTCAGGGGTTGCATTCGGGATTGAATCCAGGATTGGGTTTGGGACTGGATCTGGAACTGGGTCAGGGATTGGCTCCAGCTCCATCCCGGCTATCCCGAAGGAATTCCGTGCCGAATGCCGGAATTGGAACAACCCCAGCACAGCAGGAACGTGATCCAAGACGAGAAAAAAAAAACCCAGGAAGAAAAAAAAAAAAAAAAAACCTCCGGAGCTACTGGAAGGAATTTTTCCTTTTTTTTTTTTTTTTCAGGGAACGAACAATTTATAGCCCTGGGATTGTTTTTGCCTCGGAGCAACATCTGGAAAAGATCCGTTATCCCGTCAAAACACCGGGAAGGGGAGCCAGGGAGAAATCCCGGCTGCCGGAACGGGGGGGGATCCCACACACGAAGGAAATTCGGGATTCCGGAGCTGCTGGCCCCGGATTTTCCCCACGGGATTCCTCCCAGTTCCCTGGGGAGCCTCCGGGATTTCGCGGGAGAACCCCAAGGATTTCGGGACGGCCTCCGGAATGTCGGGAATTCGGGAATGACAACGGGGGGGGGAAAAAAAAAAAAAAAATAAAAAAAAAATCGATCCCAAACCCGGGAATCGCCCCCGGGAAACGTTCCCTGGAGCATCCGTGGATTCACGGGATGGGGACAACCCCCGAGGTTTTCCAACCTCCGCCATTCCAGGAATCCGTAAGAACCAGAGGATCCCGGATCCCACGGGAAAAAAAAAAAAAGTCCAAGGGAGAGGCACAAAAATGGATTCCCGACGGAAAAATCCCCCAAAAAAAAAAAATCCCGATGAAGCTTCCCCGGGTTTGGACGGCCCGAAAAGTGGGATAAGGAACGGGAAGGGCAAAATTCCAGGAAAAAAAAAAAAACTCCGGAGTGCCAGAGAGGCCTTGGAGCCTCTGGGATTAATGAAGGGTTAATTAAGGATTAATTAAGGGTTAATGAAGGGTTAATTAAGGAATATTTAAGGAATATTTAAGGAATATTTAAGGAATAATGAAGGAAAATTTGGGATGCAGCCGCTGTCTGTCCAGGGAAATCCTGGAATCTCGGGAAATCCCGGCATCCGGGAGCGGGGCGGGAACGGGAGGGATTTAAGGGATGGGACGATTCCAGGGATTGGCCACGGAATTCCAGACTGGTTTGGGACCGAGGGAAGTTCGGGATCATCCCATTCCCAACTTTTTCCATGGGGACGCTTCCCGTTATCCCAGGGATGGAATTCCAGCTCCAGTTCTCCTGGAATTCACCCCCCCGCTCCTCCTTTTTTTTTATTTTGGGGGAATCTGCTCTGATATCCCAACCCTGCTCCGGGTGCTCCATCCCGTCCCTGCTTCCCAAATTCCCAACCCCAGCCTTGGATTCCCAAACTTTGCTCCCAAAATTATCCCGTAATTCCCCAAAAATCCCATCGATCCCATCCCACAGATCCCATAAAATTCCGTAAATCCCATCCCAGCATTCCCATCCCCATCCCTGTCTTCTTCCCATCCCATTATCCCCTTCTTCCCATCAATCCTATAATCCCATGGATCCCATCCCATTGTCCCCCCAAACCCAACGGAATTCCCAACCTTTCCCCATGGAATTCCTGCCCTTTCCTACGGAATTCCCAGTTTTTCCCAAGGGATTCCCACTTTTCCCATGGAATTCCTGCCTTTCCACACCGAATTCCCACCTTTCCCCATGGAATTCCCAGGGTTTTTGCATGGAATTCCCACATTTCCCAAGGAATTCTTGCCCTTTCCACACGGAATTCCCACAGAATTTCCTCCCAGAATCCCCACTTTCCCCCCAAAAATTCCCACTTTCCCCCAGAATTCCCCATTTTTCCCCCCCAAAATTCCCATTTCCCCCCCAAACTCCCCATTTCCCCCCAGAATTCCCATTTTCCCCCCCAAAATCCCCATTTTCCCCCCCAGAATTCCCACTTTTCCCCCCAAAATCCCCATTTCCCCCCCAGAATTCCCATTTTTCCCCCCAAATCCCCATTTTCCCCCCAAAATCCCCATTTCCCCCCCCAGAATTCCCACTTTTCCCCCCCAAATCCCCATTTCCCCCCAGAATTCCCACTTTTCCCCCCAAAATCCCCATTTCCCCCCAGAATTCCCACTTTTCCCCCCAAAATCCCCATTTCCCCCCAGAATTCCCATTTCCCCCCCAAAATCCCCATTTCCCCCCAGAATTCCCACTTTTCCCCCCAAATCCCCATTTCCCCAAAAATTCCCATTTTTCCCCCCCAAATCCCCATTTTCCCCCCCGAATCCCCATTTTTCCCCCCCGAAATCCCCATTTCCCCCCCAAATCCCCATTCCCCCCAGAATTCCCACTTTTCCCCCCCAAATCCCCATTTTTCCCCCCCAAAATCCCCATTTCCCCCAAAATTCCCATTTTTCCCCCCAAAATCCCCATTTTCCCCCCCGAATCCCCATTTTTCCCCCCCGAAATCCCCATTTCCCCCCCAAATCCCCATTCCCCCCAGAATTCCCACTTTTCCCCTCAAAATCCCCATTTTCCCCCCCGCATTCCCACTTTTCTCCCCCAAATCCCCATTTCCCCCCAGAATCCCCATTTCCCCCCCCCCGGAATTCCCATTTTTTCTGCCCCGCATTCCCACTTTTCCCCCCAAAATCCCACTTTTCCCCCCAAACTCCCCATTTCCCCCCCGAATTCCCATTTCCCCCCCGCATTCCCATTCCCCCCCCCAGAATTCCCATTTCCCCCCCGCATTCCCATTTCCCCCCCGCATTCCCATTCCCCCCCCCGCATTCCCATTCCCCCCCCCGCATTCCCATTCCCCCCCCCGCATTCCCATTTTCCCCCCCCGCATTCCCATTTCCCCCCCCGCATTCCCACTTTCCCCCCCGCATTCCCACTTTTCCCGCCCCAGAATTCCCATTTCCCGCCCCCCGCATTCCCATTTTCCCGCCCCAGAATTCCCACTTTCCCGCCCCCCGCATTCCCACTTTTCCCCCCCCGCATTCCCACTTTCCCGCCCCCCGCATTCCCACTTTTCCCCCCGCATTCCCACTTTTCCCGCCCGCATTCCCATTTTCCCGCCCCCCGCATTCCCATTTTCCCGCCCCCCGCATTCCCCCTTTTCCCGCCCCCCGCATTCCCACTTTTCCGCCCCCCGCATTCCCACTTTTCCCCCCCCGCATTCCCATTTCCCGCCCCCCGCATTCCCCCTTTTCCCGGCCCAGAATTCCCATTTCCCGCCCCCCGCATCCCCCTTTTCCCGCCCCCACCTGCCGGGCCGGAGGCTCCCGAGGGCTCGGGGCACCCGCAGGCGCAGCGCGCAGCCCAGGCGCAGCAGGAGGCTCCGGAAAAGTTGCGGGAATTTTTCCAGCACCGCGGCCGCCGCCTCCGGCACAGACATGAGCTCATCCAGGGCGCACGTGGCCTGCCAAGGAAAGGGAAGGGAAAAAAACACCCAAAACCACGGGAATCTCCCGGGAAAAACACGCGGGAAAAAGGATTTTCCGCCTGCGAACGGCTCCCGGAATTAACCCCTGCGCCGACTGCCACACATCGGGGGCTGTCTTCCCGGGATTTTCCATGGATTTGAGGCTGGTTTCCCGGATTTTCCATGGATCTGGGGCTGGTTTCCCGGATTTTCCATGGATCTGGGGCTGGTTTCCCGGATTTTCCATGGATTTGGGTTTTTTCTGCAGTATTTGGGGTTTTTTCCCCAGATTTTCCATGGATTTGAGGCTGTTGTCCCGGATTTTCCATGGATTTGGGGCTGTTTTCCTGGATTTTCCATGGATTTGGGTTTTTTTTTTTCCCGGATTTTCCATGGATCTGGGACTGGTTTCCATGGATTTTCCATGGATTTGGGGCTGGTTTCCATGGATTTTCCATGGATCTGGGGCTGGTTTCCCGATTTTTCCATGGATTTGGGGTTTTTTTTCCCGGATTTTCCATGGATTTGGGGTTTTTCCTGTGGGATTTGGGGCTGTTTTCCCGGATTTTCCATGGATTTGGGGTTTTCCCCGGATTTTCCATGGATTTGGGGTTTTTTTTCCCAGATTTTCCATGGATTTGGGGTTTTTCCCAGATTTTTCCACGGATTTGGGGTTTTTCCCAGATTTTCCATGGATTTGGGGTTTTTCCTGCTGCATTTGGGTTTTTTTTTCCCAGATTTTCCATGGATTTGGGGTTTTTCCTGTGGGATTTGGGGTTTTTTCCCCAGATTTTCCATGGATTTGGGGTTTTTTTCACAGATTTTCCATGGATTTGGGGCTGTTTTCCCGGATTTTCCACGGATTTGGGGTTTTTCCTGCTGGATTTGGGGTTTTTTCCTCACATTTTCCATGGATTTGGGTTTTTTTTCCTCCCAGAATTATTCTCTGATTCTTTGGGAATTTCTCCCGGATTCTTTGGGAATTTCTCCCTCATTCCCTGGGAATTTCTCCCTCATTCCCTGGGAATTTCTCCCGGATTTCCTGCGCTTCCTTCCCCGATTCCCAAACGTCTCCAGACCCTCAAACCCAAGAAGTTTGGGATTCGGGAACGACTCCCTGATTTCTGCCGGATTCCAAAGCTGGAATTACCCGGGGAAAAAAAAAAAAAAAAAAAAAAAGGAAAAATTTGGGAAAAGTTTGGAATTTTCTCCCCGGGAATATTTTTCCTCCCTGGGATTTTTTTTCCCCTTGTGGAATATTTTTCCCCTTGTGGAATATTTCCCCACTCGAGAACACTTTTCCCCACCCCCAAGGAATGAGGGGTTTTTTCCCATCTGGGAAGGATTTTCCACCCGGGAATTTTTTCCCACCCGGGAATTTTTTCCTCTTTTTTTTTTTTTTTTTTTTTTTTTTTTTTTTTTTTTTTGTTTTGTTTTTGGGTTTTTTTTGGTTTTTTGGGGGGGTTTTTTTGAGCTTTTTTTTTGTTTTTTGGTGGTTTTTTTGTTTTGTTTTTGGGTTTTTTTGGGCTTTTTTGGGTTTTTTTCTTGTTTTGTTTTGGGGGTTTTTTGGGGTTTTTTGGGGTTTTTTGGAGTTTTTTGGGGGGTTTTTGGGGTTTTTTTTGTTTTTTGGGTTTTTTTTGTTTTGTTTTTTGGGGGTTTTTTTGCTTTGTTTTGGGGATTTTTGGGGTTTTTTTGGTTTTTTTTCTGTTTTGATTTGGGGGTTTTTTTGGGTTTTTAGGGTTTTTTCTGCTTTGCTTTGGGGTTTTTTGGGGTTTTTTTTGTTTTGTTTTGGGGGGTTTTTTTTTGGTTTTTTGGGGGGTTTTTTGCTTTGTCTTGGGGATTTTGGGGGGTTTTTCTGGGTTTTTTTTTTTAGGGTTTTTGGGGGGTTTTTTTGTTTTGTTTTGGGGGGTTTTTTTGGGTTTTCCATGGATTTGGGGTTTTTTTTCCCCAGATTTTCCATGGATTTGGGGTTTTTCCCAGATTTTCCATGGATTTGGGGTTTTTCCCAGATTTTCCATGGATTTGGGGTTTTTCCCAGATTTTCCATGGATTTGGGGTTTTTCCTCCTGAATTTGGGGTTTTTCCTGCTGGATTTGGGGTTTTTTCCCGGATTTTCCATGGATTTGGGGTTTTTTCTGCAGTATTTGGGGTTTTTTCCCGGATTTTCCATGGATTTGGGGCGGTTTTCCATGGATTTTCCATGGATTTGGGGTTTTTTCCCGGATTTTCCATGGATTTGGGGTTTTTTCTGCAGTATTTGGGGTTTTTTCCCGGATTTTCCATGGATTTGGGGCGGTTTTCCATGGATTTTCCATGGATTTGGGGCTGTCTTCCCGGATTTTCCATGGATTTGGGGTTTTTTCTGCAGTATTTGGGGTTTTTTCCCAGATTTTCCATGGATCTGGGTTTTTTTTTTCCCAGATTTTCCATGGATTTGGGGTTTTTCCTGCTGCATTTGGGGTTTTTTTTCCCGGATTTTCAATGGATTTGGGGTTTTTCCCGGATTTTCCATGGATTTGGGGCTGTCTTCCCGGATTTTCCATGGATCTGGGTTTTTTTTCCCCGGATTTTCCATGGATCTGGGGCTGTCTTCCCGGATTTTCCATGGATTTGGGGTTTTTTTCCCGGATTTTCCATGGATTTGGGGTTTTCCCTCCCAGAATTATTCCCTCATTCCCTGGGAATTTCTCCCGGATTCTTTGGGAATTTCTCCCTCATTCCCTGGGAATTTCTCCCGGATTTCCTGCGGTTCCTTCCCCGATTCCCAAACGTCTCCAGACCCTCAAACCCAAGAAGTTTGGGATTCGGGAACGACTCCCTGATTTCTGCCGGATTCCAAAGCTGGAATTACCCGGGGAAAAAAAAAAAAAAAAAAAAAAAGGAAAAATTGGGGAAAAGTTTGGAATTTTCTCCCCGGGAATATTTTTCCTCCCTGGGATTTTTTTTTCCCCTTGTGGAATATTTTTCCCCCTGTGGAATATTTCCCCACTCGAGAACACTTTTCCCCACCCCCAAGGAATGAGGGGATTTTTCCCCATCTGGGAATGATTTTCCACCCGGGAATATTTCTCCACCCGGGAATATTTTTCCAGCCGGGAATTTTTTCCTCCTTTTTTTTTTTTTTTTTCTTTTTTTTGTTTTTTTTTGGTTTTTTTTTGGTTTGTTTTGGGTTTTTTAGGGTTTTTTCTTGTTTTGTTTTGGGGGGTTTTGGGGTTTTTTTTTTGTTTTGTTTTGGGGTTTTTTTGGGTTTTTTGGGGCCTTTTTTTTGGTTTTTCGGGGGGTTTTTTGTTTTGTTTTGGGGCTTTTTTGGGTTTTTTGGGGGTTTTTTGGGTTTTTTTTTCTACCTGGGAATATTTCTCCACCCTGGAATTTTTTTCCACCCGGGAATGATTTTCCGTCCAGGAATTTTTTCCTCCTTTTTTTTTTTTTTCTTTTTTTTTTTTTTTGGTTTTTTTTTGGTTTGTTTTGGGTTTTTTTTGGGGTTTTTTTTTTTGCTTTTTGGTTTTTTTTTGGGGGGGTTTTTTGGGGTTTTTTTGGGTTTTTTGGGGTTTTTTTCTTGTTTTGTTTTGGGGGTTTTTGGGGGGGTTTTTTTTTGTTTTTTAGGGTTTATTTTGGGGGGGTTTTGGGGGGGTTTTGGGGATTTTTTTTGTTTTGTTTTGGGTTTTTTTTGGGTTTTTTGGGGGGTTTTTTTGGTTTTTTTTGTTTTGTTTTGGGGGTTTTTTGGGGTTTTTTTGGTTTTTTTGGGGGTTTTTTTGTTTTGTTTTGGGGTTTTTTGGGTTTTTTTGGGTTTTTTTGTTTTTTTTTTTTTTTTTTGTTTTGGGGGGTTTTTTTTTTTGGGTTTTTGGGTGGGTTTTTTTTGCTTTGTTTTTGGTTTTTTTTTTGTTTTTTTGGGGGGGGTTTTGGGGTTTTTTTTGTTTTGTTTTGGGTTTTTTTTGGGTTTTTTGGGGGTTTTTTGGGTTTTTTTTTCTACCTGGGAATATTTCTCCACTTTCTCCACCCTGGAATATTCTTCCACCCGGGAATGATTTTCTGTCCAGGAATTTTTTCCTCCTTTTTTTTTTTTTTTTCTTTTTTTTTTTTTTTTGGTTTTTTTTTGGTTTGTTTTGGGTTTTTTTGGGTTTTTTTTTTTTTGCTTTTTGGTTTTTTTTGGGGGGGGTTTTTGGGGTTTTTTTCTTGTTTTGTTTTGGGGGTTTTTTGGGGGTTTTTTTTGGTTTTTTAGGGTTTTTTGGGGGGGTTTTGGTGTTTTTTTTGTTTTGTTGTGGGGTTTTTTTGGGTTTTTTGGGGTTTTTTTGGGGTTTTTTTTTGTTTTGTTTTGGGGTTTTTTGGGGGTTTTTTGGGGTTTTTTTTTTTTTTGGGGTGTTTTTTTTGGGGGGTTTTTGGGTGGTTTTTTTTGCTTTGTTTTTGGTTTTTTTTGGGTTTTTTTGGGGGGGTTTTTGGGTTTTTTTTTGTTTTGTTTTGGGTTTTTTTTGGGGTTTTTTGGGGTTTTTTTTGGTTTTTTTTCTACTTGGGAATATTTCTCCACTTTCTCCACCCTGGAATACTTTTCCACCCGGGAATGATTTTCCGTCCAGGAATTTTTTCTTTTTTTTTTTTTTTCCTTTTTTTTTTTTTTTTTTTTTTTCTTTGTTTTTGGGGGTTTTTTGGTTTGGTTTTTTTTTGGGTTTTTTTGGGGTTTTTTTTGTTTTTTTTTTTCTACTTGGGAATATTTCTCCATCCGGGAATATTTTTCCCACCTGGGAATTTTTTTTTCCCCACCCAAGAACTATTTTCCCATTTGGGAATTTTTCCCCCCAGGAATTTTTTCCCCCCAACCCCTTCCCCTCTTTCCCCTTCCCAAAGCCCATTCCCGCCGGAATCCCACCAGAATTCCCAGATTTTTTTCCAGGAATTCCCCTGGAACACTCACAACCAGGGACAGGATTTCTCCACCTGGGAATTTTTTTTTTTTCCATTTGGGAATTTTTTTCCATTCGGGATTTTTTTTCCCACCCTGGAAATATTTTTTCGATTCGGGAATATTTTTTCCATTCGGGAATTTTTTTTCCCACCCGGGAATGATTTTTTCCCACCCTGGGAATATTTTTTCCATTCGGGAATTTTTCTCCCACCCGGGAATCTTTTTCCACCGAGAATTTTTCTCCTTTAAGGAATTTTTCCCACCCGGGAATTTTTTCCACCCAGGAATATTTCCCCACCCTGGAATATTTTTCCCATTTGGGATTTTTTCCCACCTGGGAATTTTTTCCCTCCCCAAAACGATTTTTCCCCCCTGAATTTTTTTTCTTTTCCCATTTGGGAATTTTTTCCACTGGGAATTTTTTTCCCACCTGGGAATTTTTTCCCTCCCAGAAATAATTTTTCCCCCTGAATTTTTTTTTCTTTTCCCATTTGGGATGTTTTTTTCCACCCGGACATTTTTCCCACCTGGGAATTTTTTCCCTCCCAGAAACGATTTTTCGCCCCAGAATTTTTTTTTTCTTTTCCCATTTGGGAATTTTTTCCACCTGGGAATTTTTTTCCCACCTGGGAATTTTTTCCCTCCCCAAAACGATTTTTCCCCCCTGAATTTTTTTTTTTTTTTCTCCCATTTGGGATTTTTTTTCCACCCGGAAATTTTTCCCACCTGGGAAATTTTTTCCCTCCCAGAAATAATTTTTCCCCCCAGAATTTATTTTTTTTTTTTCTTTTCCCATTTGGGAATTTTTTCCCACCCGGAAATTTTTCCCCCCCGGAAATTTTCTCCCACTTGAAAAGCATTTTCCCATTTGGGAATTCCGCCCTCCCCCCCCAAGCACTTCCCCACCTCCCTCCCTTTCCCCCAAACCCGATTCCAGCCGCAACCCCCCCTCCCCCCCCCCCTCCAAAATTCCGGGAATTTTCCCGCCAATGGGGCGGGAAGCACTCACAGCCAGGGCCGGGGCGGTGGCCAGCCGGGGGCGGCCCGAGCCCAGCAGGGAGGGTCGGAGCTCCCGGAAGGGAATTTCCCTCTCCAGCCGCTCCAGGAGCAGCTCCAGCGTCTGGGAATTCAGCGGCGGCTCCGCGCCCAGGGCGCGCCACATGGCCCGCAGGGAGCTGCGGGGAGACGCGGCCGGCTGCGGCCTGCCCGGGGACGGCGGCACCGCCCGGGGATGGGCGGGGCACGGGCGGGGCAGGGGCGGGGCCTCGGGGGGGCGGGGCGGGAACGCTCGGGGCGTTTGGGGGAGGTTTGGGGAGATTTGGGGGGAATGGTCTGGGAATTTTGGGGAGATTGTCTGGGAATTTTCGGGAATTTTGGGGGAATTTTCGGGGAATTTTTGGGGAATTTTTACGATTTTTTGGGAATTTTCTGGGAATTTTCTGGGAATTTTTTGGGAATTTTCTGGGAATTTTGGGGGGAATTTTCTGGGAATTTTTTGGGAATTTTTTGGGATTTTTTTGGGAATTTTCTGGGAATTTTTAGGAATTTTCTGGGAATTTTTGGGGGAATTTTTGGGAATTTTCTGGGAATTTTTAGGATTTTTTTGGGAATTTTTAGGAATTTTCTGGGAATTTTTTGGGAATGTTTTGGGGATTTTTTTGGGAATTTTTTTGGGGAATTTTTAGGAATTTTTTGGGTATTTTTGTTTAAATTTTTAGGAATTTTTTGGGAATTTTTGGGAATTTTTAGGAATTTTTGGGGAATTTTCTGGGAATTTTCTGGGAATTTTGGGGAATTTTCTGGGAATTTTCTGGGAATTTTCTGGGAATTTTTTGGGAATTTTTTGGAATTTTTTTGGGGAATTTTTAGGAATTTTTTGGGAATTTTTTGGGAATTTTCTGGGAATTTTGGGGGGTTTTTTTGGGATTTTTTTGGGAATTTTTCTGGGAATTTTCTGGGAATTTTCTGGGAATTTTTAGGAATTTTTTTGGGAATTTTTCTGGGAATTTTCTGGGGATTTTCAGGCCTTTCCCGGGAATTTGGCGGGACTTTCGGGGGCCTTTTCCCGGCAATGGGCCGGGGCGGTGGCCAGCCGGGGGCGGCCCGAGCCCAGCAGGGAGGGTCGGAGCTCCCGGAAGGGAATTTCCCTCTCCAGCCGCTCCAGGAGCAGCTCCAGCGTCTGGGAATTCAGCGGCGGCTCCGCGCCCAGGGCGCGCCACATGGCCCGCAGGGAGCTGCGGGGAGACGCGGCCGGCTGCGGCCCGCCCGGGGACGGCGGCACCGCCCGGGGATGGGCGGGGCACGGGCGGGGCAGGGGCGGGGCCTCGGGGGGGCGGGGGCGGGGAACGCTCGGGGCGTTTGGGGGAGGTTTGGGGAGATTGGGGGGAGATTGTCTGGGAATTTTGGGGAGATTGTCTGGGAATTTCTGGGATTTTCTGGGAATTTTCGGGTGAATTTTTGGGAATTTTTACGATTTTTTGGGAATTTTCTGGGAATTTTCTGGGAATTTTTTGGGAATTTTCTGGGAATTTTGGGGAGAGTTTTCTGGGAATTTTCTGGGAACTTTGGGGAATTTTCTGGGAATTTTCTGGGAATTTTTTGGGAATTTTTTGGGAATTTTTAGGAATTTTTTTGGGATTTTTTTGGGAATTTTTAGGAATTTTCAGGGAATTTTTAGGAATTTTTGGGATTTTTTTTGGAATTTGTAGGAATTTTTTGGGAATTTTGGAGGAATTTTTTGGGAATTTTTTTTGAATTTTGGGGGGAATTTTTAGGAATTTTTTGTGGGAATTTTCTGGGAATTTTCTGGGAATTTTGGGGGGGTTTTTTGGGGAATTTTCAGGAATTTTTTGGGAATTTTTTGGGAATTTTTGGGAATTTTCTGGGATTTTTCGGGGAATTTTTAGGATTTTTTGGGAATTTTTAGGATTTTTTGGGAATTTTTGAGGAATTTTCTGGGAATTTTCTGGGAATTTTGGGGAATTTTCTGGGAATTTTCTGGAATTTTCTGGGAATTTTTGGGGGAATTTTTAGGAATTTTCGGGGAATTTTTGGGAATTTTTAGGAATTTTCGGGGAATTTTTGGGAGGTTTTTTTGGGGAATTTTCAGGAATTTTCTGGGAATTTTCTGGGAATTTTGGGGCGATTTTCTGGGAATTTTCTGGGAATTTTTAGGAATTTTCTGGGAATTTTGGGGAGAGTTTTTGGGGAATTTTCGGGAAATTTTCTGGGAATTTTTAGGAATTTTCTGGGAATTTTTTGGGAATTTTTTGGGAATTTTCTGGGAATTTTTAGGAATTTTTTGGGAATTTTTTAGGAATTTTCTGGGAATTTTGGGGGGGTTTTTTGGGATTTTTTGGAATTTTTCTGGAATTTTCTGGGAATCTTTGGGGAATTTTCTGGGAATTTTCTGGGAATTTTGGGGGAATTTTCTGGGAATTTTGGGGAATTTTGGGGCAATTTTCTGGGAATTTTCTGGGAATTTTTAGGAATTTTCTGGGAATTTTCTGGGAATTTTTTGGGAATTTTCTGGGAATTTTGGGGAGAGTTTTTGGGGAATTTTCGGGGAATTTTCTGGGAATTTTTAGGAATTTTCTGGGAATTTTTTGGGAATTTTTTAGGAATTTTCTGGGAATTTTTAGGAATTTTTTGGGAATTTTTTAGGAATTTTCTGGGAATTTTTAGGATTTTTTGGGAATTTTCAGGAATTTTCTGGGAATTTCCTGGGATTTTTTGGGGGATTTTTAGGAATTTTCTGGGAATTTTTTGGGGGGCATTTGGGAATTTTCTGGGAATTTTCTGGGAATTTTTAGGAATTTTTGGGATTTTTTTTGGAATTTGTAGGAATTTTTTGGGAATTTTGGAGGAATTTTTTGGGAATTTTTTTTTAATTTTGGGGGAATTTTTAGGAATTTTTTGTGGGAATTTTCTGGGAATTTTCTGGGAATTTTGGGGGAGTTTTTTGGGGAATTTTCAGGAATTTTTTGGGAATTTTTTGGGAATTTTTGGGAATTTTCTGGGATTTTTCGGGGAATTTTTAGGATTTTTTGGGAATTTTTAGGATTTTTTGGGAATTTTTGAGGAATTTTCTGGGAATTTTCTGGGAATTTTGGGGAATTTTCTGGGAATTTTCTGGAATTTTCTGGGAATTTTTGGGGAATTTTTAGGAATTTTCGGGGAATTTTTGGGAATTTTTAGGAATTTTCGGGGAATTTTTGGGGGGTTTTTTTGGGGAATTTTCAGGAATTTTCTGGGAATTTTCTGGAATTTTGGGGCGATTTTCTGGGAATTTTCTGGGAATTTTAGGAATTTTCTGGGAATTTTTTGGGGAATTTTCTGGGAATTTTGGGGAGAGTTTTTGGGGAATTTTCGGGGAATTTTCTGGGAATTTTTAGGAATTTTCTGGGAATTTTTTTGGGAATTTTTTGGGAATTTTCTGGGAATTTTTAGGAATTTTTTGGGAATTTTTTAGGAATTTTCTGGGAATTTTTTGGGAATTTTCTGGGAATTTTTTGGGAATTTTTTAGGAATTTTCTGGGAATTTTTAGGAATTTTCTGGGAATTTTTAGGAATTTCTGGGAATTTTCTGGGAATTTTTGGGAATTTTTGGAATTTTCTGGGGAATTTTTTGGGATTTTTTTGGATTTTTTTGGGGAATTTTTAGGAATTTTCTGGGAATTTTTAGGATTTTTTGGGGAATTTTTTTTTGAATTTTCTGGGAATTTTGGAGGAATTTTTTTTGGAATTTTCTGGGAATTTTCTGGGAATTTTTAGGAATTTTTTTGGAATTTTCTGGGAATTTTCTGGGAATTTTTGGGAATTTTCTGGGAATTTTTAGGATTTTTCTGGGAATTTTTAGGATTTTTCTGGGAATTTTTAGGAATTTTTGGGGAAATTTTCTGGGAATTTTTGGGGAAATTTTCTGGGAATTTTCTGGGAATTTTGGGGAGATTTTCTGGGAATTTTGGGGGATTTTTTGGGAATTTTGGGGAATTTTTTGGGAATTTTTGGGAATTTTTTGGGAATTTTTTAGGAATTTTCTGGGAATTTTTGGGGGTTTTTTTTGGGATTTTTTGGGAATTTTTCTGGGAATTTTCTAGGAATTTTTGGGGAATTTTGTGGGAATTTTGTGGGAATTTTTTGGAATTTTTTTGGGGAATTTTTGGGAATTTTCTGGGATTTTCTGGGAATTTTGGGGAATTTTTTGGGAATTTTCAGGGAATTTTTAGGAATTTTCTGGGAATTTTTTGGATTTTTTTGGGGAGATTTTCTGGGAATTTTCTGGGAATTTTCTGGGAATTTTTGGGGGGGCATTTGGGAATTTTCTGGGAACTTTCTGGGAATTTTTAGGAATTTTCTGGGAATTTTGGAGGAATTTTCTGTGAATTTTTGGTGAATTTTTGGGAATTTTCAGGGAATTTTTAGGAATTTTCTGGGAATTTTTAGGATTTTTTGGAAAAATTTTTGGGGAATTTTTTGGGAATTTTTTAGGAATTTTCTGGGAATTTTGGGGGGGTTTTTAGGGAATTTTCTGAGAATTTTCTGGAATTTTCTGGGAATTTTCTGGGATTTTTTGGGAATTTTCTGGGAATTTTTGGGGAATTTTTTGGGATTTTTTGGGATTTTTTTGGGGAATTTTTAGGAATTTTCTGGGAATTTCGGAGGCTTTTTTAGGAATTTTCTGGGAATTTTGGGGGGGGGGGTTTAGCATTTTTCAGAATTTTTCTGGGAATTTTTTGGGATTTTTTTGGAATTTTTTTGGGGATTTTTCTGGGAATTTTCTGGGAATTTTCTGGGAATTTTGGGGAGATTTTCTGGGAATTTTTGGGGAATTTTTAGGAATTTTTTGGGAATTTTTTAGGAATTTTCTGGGAATTTATAGGAATTTTTTGGGTATTTTTGTTTGAATTTTTAGGAATTTTTTGGGAATTTTTGGGAATTTTCTGGGAATTTTTGGGGAATTTTTAGGATTTTTTGGGAATTTGGGGAATTTTCTGGGAATTTTCTGGGAATTTTCTGGGAATTTTTGGGGAATTTTCTGGGAATTTTCTGGGAATTTTTGGGGAATTTTCTGGGAATTTTGGGGACATTTTCTGGGAATTTTTGGGGATTTTTTGGGAATTTTTTGGGAATTTTTAGGATTTTTTGGGAATTTTCTGGGAATTTTCTGGGATTTTCTGGGAATTTTGGAGAATTTTTTGTGAATTTTTAGGATTTCTTTGGGAATTTTTAGGAATTTCTGGGAATTTTTAGGGAATTTTGGGGGATTTTTAGGAATTTTCTGGGAATTTCTGGGGGGGCATTTGGGAATTTTCTGGGAATTTTTGGGGAATTTTTAGGATTTTTTTGGGAATTTTTAGGAATTTTTGGGAATTTTCTGGGAATTTTCTGGGATTTTCTGGGAATTTTGGGGAATTTTTTGTGAATTTTTAGGATTTTTTTGGGAATTTTTAGGAATTTCTGGGAATTTTTAGGGAATTTTGGGGGGATTTTTAGGAATTTTCTAGGAATTTTTGGGGGGGCACTTGGGAATTTTCTGGGAATTTTGGAGGAATTTTCTGTGAATTTTTGGGGGTTTTTAGGAATTTTCAGGAATTTTCTGGAATTTTTAGGAATTTTCCGGGAAATTTTAGGAATTTTTTGGAATTTTCAGGGAATTTTGGGGGATTTTTTTGGGATTTTTTGGGTAATTTTTAGGAATTTTTTGGGAATTTTTGGGGGCATTTGGGAATTTTCTGGGAACTTTCTGGGAATTTTTAAAAATTTTCTGGGGATTTTTGGGGAATTTTTAGGAATTTTGGGGGAATTTTGGGGATTTTGGGGGAATTTTTGGGGAATTTTTGGGGAATTTTCGGGGAATTTTCGGGGAATTTTTAGGATTTTTTTGGAGATTTCTGGGAATTCTTGGGGGGGCATTTGGGAATTTTCTGGGAACTTTCTGGGAATTTTTAGGAATTTTCTGGGAATTTATGGGATTTTGTAGGAATTTTCTGGGAATTTTCAGGGACTTTTTAGGAATTTTTGGGA